>NW_004086287.1:0-3823 GCF_000220395.1 Ichthyophthirius multifiliis | reverse complement strand
AATAGCAATACAATAATATAATCAATAATAAATATTTAATGAATAAATAAATGTAAAGTTAAATGAAATAAACTAACTAAATGAAAATGCAAAAAATATAAAAATTATATATGATAAATAAATTTAAAGTTAAATTTCAGAATTTAATTAAAAAATCGAATAATAAATTGAAATCGAAAAATCATAAAAATTGATTATTAATTAAAAAGTTTAATAAATAGATATTTTAAATGAATAAATATAAGTAAAATATTATTATAATATTTATATTTAATCATTATATTCTGATTTTTTTTTTAATTTTTTTTTATTTTTGAAAATTTTTATTCAATATTTATATATTAATATAGAAAATTATTTATTTATACATTTAATAATTTTTATTTATTAAATAGAACTTATTTAATGAAAACAAATCTTTTTAAAATTAAATTAATGAATTAAATAATAATAACTCTTTAAAAATAGAAAATTTATAAAAAAAATTGATGAATAAAATAAATAAATTACATTTTTAAATGAAAAAATTAATTAAGATCATAGTTTAAAAATAAGTTAACTAACACAAAGCTACTAAAATGAAATATAAATTTAATAAGAAAATAATAAATCTATATTAAGTCAAATCTAGTAATAAAATTAATAACTTTAAATTTTATTTGAGGAAAAAAGCTACCAAAACAAAAATCAGTCCACATAAGTTAGTTAGTATTTTGAAAATCAATAAATAGAATAAATATAAAATGAATATAATACAAAATAATGTTAATTAAATAAATAAATAAAATAATAGTAAAATTAAATAAATGAACAATTATTATAAATTAATTAATTAGTCCTTTAAAATAAAATATTAGAAGCTCAAAGTATTGAAAAGGTTGATATTATAAATAATTCGAAAGTATAAAAAAAATATAAATTAAAAAAAATTAATAATTTTTTATATTAATTAATTTAATTAAAATAATTTTTAAATTAATAGATTTAAAATTAAAATATTTATTTTATTTATATATTATATATTAAATATATTTAATTATTTTATATTAAATTGAATATTTCTAATTATTATTTATTATTAAAAGAATGATTTTATTAAAAACAGAAATAACAATTTTTGTAATTTTGATGACTTTTAATTATAATATGTTTTGATAAAGTAATAATTATAAAATAATGAGAAAATAATTTTGAAGCATTAATTTGAAAAACAATCTTTGGAATTCAAAATAAAAAATTATGAATAATAAATAGATATTAAAAAATCTGATATGACTTAACTATATTACATTCTTTAATAAAGAAAAATAGAATCAGAAAATTAAATTTAGTAAATTTAAAACTTAGTAACGAATAATTAAGATTTATTTCAAAAAATATAATAAAAAGAAGCTGATATATTGTTAAAAATAGAGTAAAATAACTCTTTGCAATTTTCAAATCAATAATTGTAAAATAAAATAATACAAATAGTATTAAAATTATATTTATCTTATATATAAATATTATAAGATAAATATAATTAGATTAGTATAAATTATAAATAGAAAAACTAGAAGAAAGCTTAAATTAAAGAAGAAAGGAAATCGAAAGTAATTTAATAAATATAAAATAAATAAAATCTAATTTCGAAGTAAATATTAAGAAAAAGAATTAAACATAAGAAAAATTTTGAAGAAAACTAAATAAAAAAAATTAAATAATAAAAATAAAATCACAAAATTTTATAAAAAAATAAAAAGTATAAATAATAGATTTTAAAATAATAAAAAATAATATATTATTTATAAATAAAAAGGAATAATATATAAAATAAAATATATAAAAAATATATATATATATATATATATATATATATATATATATAATATATATCTAACTTATAATAATAATAACGGCTAAAATTATTAAAATATATATATTAATTTAATATAATAATTAGATATAATATTATATATTAATTAATTTTTTATTTCTTAATGTATGGATTTCTTATTAAAATAAATTGTTAGTTGATATTATTTAAATTTAATTATTTATATATAATATTCAAATATTATAAATTAATAGTATAAAATTTAAGAAATACATATTTTAACTAAAAGAATGATAATTATTTAAAAAAAAAATAATTAATTAATAAATATAATTTATAATAAATAAATTTATTTTTCGTAAAATAAAAATAATTAAATAAAAAATAAAAATATATTTATTTTAAATATTGATATAGACTATTTAATTTATATAAGAATAAAAAAAAAATTATTAAATTTAATTAATATTAATAAAAAAAAATATTTATTTATATCAATATAAAATACAATAGCTTGAAATATTTATTCTTAGTTTTTATATTAATATAAAAGTAAATTTAAAATAAAAAATTAGACTAGATTATTACTTTTATCTAATTTTATATGAAAATAATGAAAAATATAAGATACCAAAAACAAAAATATATAAAAATATAAATATTAAAATATATAAATATATAAATATATAAATATATAAAAATATAAATATATAAATTTATATATATATATATATTATTTTTTTTAAACATATTTTTTATAATCTAATATATAAAATTGACAGATTTGTTTTTTTTTATATTATAAATATAATAATTATTTATACAATTTTAATTTTTTTCTTTTTTTATTAATATATAATTAAATTAATATAATTATTATTATTTTTTTTTTCCTTATTTTTATTACAAATATAATAATTAAAGTAATATATTTTAATTTTTAATTACTTCATATATTTCATTATAAATATAAAAAAATATTAATAAGATTGAAATATCATTTGTCATTTATTATACTTCTTTTAAATTATAATAATAATTGTACATATTATATAGAAAAAAATTAATATAAATTGTTTTTTTAAAATAAATAATTTTTTAAAAATTTGGTAATTTAGAAATTAAAATATGAATCCATATAATTAATATCCTCCAGCATAAGGTTATCCTTCTGCATAAGGCTATCCTCCCGCATAAGGCTATCCTCCTGCATAAGGCTATCCTCTAGCATAAGGTTATCCTCTTTAATAGCCTTATTCAGGATAAGGATATCCTTAACCTCCTATGTAACCTGGATTTAATCCTCCACCTATCTAAGGTTATCCATAGCAAGCAATGCCAGGATATCCAATTGCTCCTGTATAAGGATATCCTTAATAACCATATTATCCACCAACTCAATAAGGATATCCTTAACCAGGCTTTTAAGCATTCTAAGGAGGTATTATATATCAAGGAAGGTAATTACCAAGATTGAATTGTAATCCTCATTGCCATAAATGCCATGGAACAGGATATAAAAAAAAACATGGAAGACCTTGCGGAGACTGCTATTAAAATGCAGGATATTGTAAAAAATGCTTTGGAACAAATTGGTACTTTAAAAAAAATGAAAATTGTCATCATAATTACCCTAAAAAATTCAAGCATTATTGAGTTAACTAAGTTAACTTTTTAAATGAAAATAAAAATAATATTAAAAAAAAAAAAAAATTTAATTAAGTATATATTTTATATAATTAATAATAATTTTTTTTTTATTATTTTAATTAAATTATTTTATCTCCATTTTATATTATATAAAACTTTTCGATATTAATATGTTTTAATAATTATTAATATCCTTTTCAATATTTTTAATTAGTTATTTTTATTAATTTTTTTTTTTTTTTCCTCAATTTTTTTATTATAAATTAATGTAATAGATAATAGTATAAAATTTTTTTAATTATTATATTTAAATTAATTTAAATAAATATATTATCCTCATATTTATTATAAAAAAAA
>NW_004086288.1:0-64270 GCF_000220395.1 Ichthyophthirius multifiliis | reverse complement strand
ATTATCCATATATTTAATTAAATAAAATTTATTTATTATATAATTTTTATTTTAATTTAAATTAAATTACTAATTTATTATTAAAATTTTAAATTATCTTTAACTTATTTTAATTTTTATTTATACAGGCAATAAACAAAATTTATAAAAACAAAAAAATATGTAAATATATAAATAAATTAATACTAAAGAAAATATAAGCTTTACTTATAAAAGCAAATTATTTTATATTACATAAATGTCTTTAATATTAAAAGCATTTAATAGAAACTTAAAATTTTCATTATTTTTAATATTATGGAATTAAATATAATTAATAAGTATTCAAATAGATAATATATTTTAACTTATCTTTCTAAAAAAAAAAGACACTTTATTAGATAACTTTTGAAATGTAATTTTATATTCAAAAAAACCTTAATTAATATTCTAGAATTTTTAAATTAAAATACTTTTTGTGTTTTTCTTAAATACATTTTTAATTTTTTACATTTTATTGCGTTTTTTGCTTTGGCACACTGTAGATAGTAAAAAGAAAAAAACAAATTATAAGCAGATGGATTAATTTTTTTCGATTTTTTATCAAACATATTAATATTTATTATTAATTCCTTTCATATAATTAAGTTTGGATGGCATTTTTAATAAGGAATATATTGTTATTTCAATAATTATATTAATTTAATCTTTTTTAATTTAAATTTTAATATTATTAAATGAATTCGATTATTCATTAATAGAAAGTGATTATTTGGCTCAAAGTAGTAAAAATAAATATAAATGGATTTCTATATTGTTTGAAATAATAATACTTTTTATAGATAAATTTGGTAAGCTTTAGATATAATTATGGATTTAGTTTTTTTTTAATTTAATAAAGTTTTTATCTTTTTTATATGATTATCCTTTTTTCTATTTAGAAATTTAATTTTTACATAGTGAAGTTTGTACAATTTAAATAATTAATAGTGTGATTAGTATTTTATATTTAAATATTGATTTAAAAATGTCTTTTTTTTTTACTTTTCTAATAACTCTTCCTCTATCCTATTATTTGGGTTTTCTCTTATAATCAAAAATTTGTTAAAAATTAATAAATTTTGATATAAATAGTTTAAAAGTTGAAAAATTTAGTTTATACGTGCGTTCTTTAATTCCTTTGTTTAACATCGCAATAGAAGATTATATGAAAAATGGACAAGGAGTTACTTTTGAAAATGTTTACGCAAACCATTTAATGAAATGTAATTAAGAGATATGTTTTTGTTTTAAATTTAAAAATTCTCAAAACAACCAAAATATTTAATAAATTAATGGGCATAATATCGGAAATAATTCCCTTATTGAATATTTAAACAATTTATTCCAAAAATATATTACACATAATTAAAAAGAAGGTATTCTTTTAGAAATAAGAGCTCTGTATATGAGTTTTCTTACATAAATAGCTAATAATCCTGCTAAATCGTTTACCCAAATATTTTATATTAAATAATTTGTGAATGAAAAATCTTCGTTATAAACCCAATAAATTGTCTATATTTTACTAAATTAAACATATAATAAATTCAAAATTTTTTTCGATTAACATGAATACTAAAATTAAAGGTTGGGAATTTCCTATATAATAGAGTATGATTATTTATAATTAGAGACAAAAAAAGAAATATAAAAAGCACTATAATTAAGATAAGAGTTTTACTAATTTTTATGTAACGACTATATAAATTTAGATGACTTATAAAAATAAGGAAATAAATGTATTATTTCTAAATAGAATATTTATAAAAAAATTAATAGATTAATTGATATTAGCCCAAAACATACATAAACATAATAATTGTTGTAAATATATATTGAATATTTTGATTTTTCTAAAAGAAATAAAAAATCATTCATAAATAATTCTAAGAATGTAATGAAAAGAAATTTATAGAAATAGGATGCTCAAATAGATTTATTTTAATAAAAATCTTTTATTATTTTTATATCTTTATATAATAAACAAATCTATAAAACTAGCACATCTATCAAAAAGGTTATAGGATATGATATTGATTAAGTTATAGGATAACCTTTTTATGTAATTAATCCGGATTTTTTAATCTAAAATCTAATTTTGTAAATTGACTCTTTAATAGAAGAAGCTGATATGTTACCGATATAACTGGGAAAATATTTTTGTTTTATAAAAGATTCGAATGGTTTCTTATAACCAGTTATTAAAAGATGTAAATTAGATTTTATTGAATAGTGCAATTTTGGTATTTCAATGTATATTTAAATTATTAATAATGATTATTAATATATTATTTGTGATAAATAGTTTAACTATATAGATTCTACTTAATTTATTAAATAAAGTTTAATAAAATAATTAAGTGAAAATATAAGCGTAACTAATAATTAAAGTAAAAATGTTAATATTTAAAAAAATAAAATATATTAAATAAAGAAAAATATAAATATATAAATATATAAATATATATATATACTTATATACTTATATAATTTTTATTTTTATTTTTTATTCAATTTTATATAGAATTTTTAAAATCTATTAATTTAAAAAACATTATTCCTTAATTGTTTTATATTAATGATTTTTAAGTTCTAAATTGTTTAGAAGGATATGAGTCTACAAAAGGATATAAAGATATTTTATTTAATAGAGATTAAGTTTATTTATCTTTAGTTGTAATTTATAAAGATGATATGGATTTTCTTTCATCTAATGTTTAATTTAATGGATTTGATATTAATAATTATTTTAAAAAATTTAATTTATCTAAAATGAATTTTTTAGAAATCACTTATATACCTTTAATATAAAAAAGTAAACTCTAATAATAAGATAAGCTATATATTATTGAAATATCAAAAATAAGAAAATTAAAAAATATATTAAAAATTAACAAATACCTAATTTCATTGAAAGAAAATCTTTAAAAAAAATACGAAACTAACATTGATGTTCCATTGTATAAAAATAAAGTGCACGATTTCAAAGAAAATATTTAAACATAAAATGCTAATACTAAATTATAAACAGAATCAGACGCTTTGATATCTTATTCTTATAAAGTATTTCTTTTTATATATAAAAAAAATTAAAATACTTTAGAAAAAATTCAATAATTTTTAAGAACAGAACTTAAATACAAATGTTATAAATAAAATACATAATATTTTTGATGAAAAAGCCTATTTATTAAATGAAAAAATACAAATAGATTAATATATAGAATTAAATAGATAATAAGAATATGCTAATTTTGCTTAAAGCGAAGTAAAATTAAAAAAAATATATAAAAAAATAAAAATAAAGACAGACTTTTTGTCTTGTTTTTCACCAGACGCTAAAATCTTAAAAAAAAATTAATTTGTATAAAACTTAACAGGTTTAAATACCTTTAAATAAGAAAATCTATCAGTTCAAAATACTAAAGACATTTTTTATAATCCGAGTTTATTGAAATTAATTTAAAATTATTAAAGATTAGAAAAATAAGAAACAAAAGATTGGATTAAGAAAGACACATAAACCTTAAGTGATAATTAAATATAAATAGATGACAAAGGCTTAATAGAATATATAGAAGAAAATGACGACGAAAATGATGAATTAGATGAGGATAGTATTTAACAAATAAACTTATCGAATGATAATAATATTTCTAATGAAAATTCTAGCTATATTAGAAAAACTGACGAATAATAAAGGTAAAGTGTAATAGATGATTAATCTATAAGGTCAGGCAGTTCTTAATTTTTTTCAAAAAAATAATCCATATATAAAATCATTACTCGAAAATAAAATCCCATAGAAGTTGTCTATATTAGGATTTTAGGTTTTTCCGCCTTGTCTATTTTATTTACTCTTACTTGTGTTTGCTATGCTTAAGTTAGAACTAGTTTTTAATAATAAAAATATTATTTCGAAAATTTATCAAATGGTATTATTTAAATTTTTATATTATATCTAAATAAAAAATCATAAATAAGTTCCTTATTTATTAGAACATTATATATCAATAGTAAAAATAAAAGAATTTGATACTTAAGCAAAAATAATGGGAATATTAATAAAAAAAGGATAGCTTTAATCTTTATAAGCATTAGATTTTGTATAAAAGGTAGCAGATAAATAATTTCAAATAAAATAATAAGAAATATCTAATAAAAGCTAATAATAAATAAAATAAATTATTTCTTAGATTGAAAGAATGTAAAAATAAGATAAATCATTTTAGTATTTAATATAAAAAAAAACATAAATATTGCTATAAAATACAAATAATAGATTTGAACCTATTGAATTAAAATTAAATATATTGTAAATATATATATATATATATATAATTATATATATATATTTATATATATATTAATTTATATATATAATAAATAGAAATTCTATTTTATTATTACCATATTATTTATCTATTTATTCATAACATAAATTATACATAAATGATATATTTTTTATTTTCTCAAATTTTGCTGATTATCTGAATATCATTAATGATTTTTCTTAGTTTACAATGGATATTGCAAAAGATGGACTTCTTTACACATCTAACTTTTTAATGACAAGTATTTCTTTAGTTGAGGGTGTTAATGCTGGAATAATATTTGTTATTTTGCCTATTTATTTTATAGTTTAAAATAAAAGATAGAAAATTTTGAAGCTAGCATGTTCATTTAACCCTAATGTATTGTAATTTTTAATTAACAGATATAAGGATATATAACTAAACAGAATTTTTTATACTGAAATAGTTAATTAATAAAAAAAAAAAATCGAACTTACTAAAAATATAGTAAATCGTAATTAAAAATAATAAAAAAATAATAATGTAATAAATAAAAAATAATTTCAGAAACTAATCAAATATAAAAAATACCTATTTTTCTACTAGTTTATTCTATCATAATTTTCCTTATTTTTTCTCTATATCCTTTAATAAACTACATCATAAACAATAATTTTTATTTAAATTTGAATAACAACTTAAACGAATTGACACTTCTATATAACATAAGAACTACATTGAATTACAATTATGCATCCAACTATGTACGATTAAACTCAATAGCTTATAAATTTGCTCCTAAATCTATAGAAAAATTTGACAAATAGCTACATTAGTTTTACACAAATGGAAAATCTTTAATTGAATAACTTATTAATACAGAATAAAATTTTTAGGATATAAACAGATATAATTTATATGAATATAAGGCCATATATGAGTAAGCAATTAAATATAACGCCTGTGAAATATTCGAGAATTTCAGTTCTTTTGAAAAATATGTTTCTAAATATAATTTTAATTTGAATTAATTTGTTTCAGTTAATGATTGTTATTAGGTTTTTAAAGGTACATTTAGTAAAGGCTTAATTTTTACTTTAACTGAAGTATATAATAAATTAATTAATTTATAAAAAATCTTTAAAAAAACACTTACTTTACCATAATATATGTATGTCGGTTGTGCTGAATTTCATAAAGAATATAATTTTATAGAATTTGATAGAATATATTACTATGCAAGAGATCTTATTGATATACTTTGTTATTATATTTTATTTTAAAGTAATAATTATTTTGATTATTTAAATTTCTCCTAACTTGTTTTGTTTTGTTATGGAATTACTATGTATATTTTTGTTTATATTGTTGTAAGTAATTCTTTAATTAAAATGATTAAAAAATAGCTCTATTAAACTACTTTTATTTTTACTTTACTGCCAATTGAATAGATTATTTTAAATCCTTATGTATATAGTTATTTTAATAATGAAAAGAAAATGACAGAAGGAAAATGATTTTTTATTTTAAAATATGTATAAAATGTTAAAAAAAACATATTTATATTTTAGAATTTGTAATATTTTCAAAATTTGGTGTATTATTTATTTTATTTATTTTAATAATGCATTTGTTATTTAATTTTTTTTTATAAAATGAGTAAATTTTATTTATGTTTATTTTAATTAATATATATATAATATTTTATTTTTTATAAAAAAGCTTAATGTAAAAAATAATATTAAGAACGATTTTTAAACGAAGAAAGCATAATTTAACTTGAGCAAAAAATAAATAGTATCCTAAACAATAATACTAAAGAATCTATTTATATTGGATTAAAAAGAAAAAATGTAAAGGGAACTTATTTTGATAAAAAAGATTTAAATTATTAGTATAAAAACTTAGATTAATCTGAACCAAGTATAAATAATAATAATCTCAAAAAATATATTTATGATATTGTTATTGAAGGAGAAAATGAAAATGAATATTTTTTTCAAATAATTATAAAATAATAAAATTAAAGGTTTAGGGGATAAAATAATAATTTTCTTTATTAAACTTCCTAAGGTACTAATTTTAAAAAACCTACAGTCCCAAGTTTTGGAATATAGATATATGCATTTTTAAAAAATAATTAAATTAATGAAAAATCAATAGCTAAATAATTTTATACAATATAATATATATTTTATAACATTTAAATAATATATTAATTAAATTAATATAAATTAATATAATTTTATCATTATTTTTTATTAAAGTATTATATATTATAATTATTTAAAAGAAATATGAAAATTTATTTTATATATACAATTAGATAATTATTAATATATATATATAAAAATATATTATTTTATATAATATATAATTTATTCTATTTAATTTTTTTATTTTTATTTTTATTATTAATATTTTAAAATAATTTTATTTTATATATTAATAGACACTTTAAAAAATATACTTAATTTATGAATATATCAAAATTTTAGTAATATCAAAAAAAATATATAATTATATATATATAGGTATATTATTATTATTACAACAAAATTTATAATTATATAATTTATTTCAGTTTTTTCCTTATAACACTGATTTATCTCCTACAAATTATTCTTTTTATTAAAATCTAACAAGATCTGCTTAAGAAAATCCACCAGCATTTTCTTTTCTTTTAGATAATTTTTATTCAAATTAATTAATTTCATCAAATATTTACTATATATAAAAAATAAATATTAAATTAAAAATTTATTTAATATGTTGATATAAATTTATACTTTATTTTCTTTTTTATTTTATATATCATTATCATTTTCATTAATTAAATTTTAATTACAATTATTTATTTTTTATCCTCCGACAGTTTAAGGTCTATTAAAACTAATTAAATTTGTTCTATTAAAATCTAATTTAGAAACGTTCGTTTATCTAGTTTCTGGTCTAATAGAATTATTATTATTATTCTAATTAACTAAGTTATTTTTTATAAAAATTTTAACTAATTCATTTTCTAAATTTTTTTAATTGTTTAATTCTATTTCTGGCACTAAAAGACCTTTATATTCAGATCTATCTAATGGATGTTTAGGCTATATTTATTTCTTTTATTGTAAATATGAAAATCTAGAATTTTACTATTCACAAAATGTTAAATTTTAAAGATTTTTTTAACTGAATTAGTATGAAAAATTGTTACTATTATAATTAGTATTATCAATATTGTTGCTATTATCATTAATATTATTATTATTATTATTATTATTATTATTATTTTTATTATTATTATTATTATTAATATTTATACTACTCAGAGCATTATTACTATTATTATAGTTACTTTTTATTTCTTTTTATTCATTATTTTTATTTTATTTATTTTATTATTCTTAAAAATTTGTTTTATCTATATTTTTTTGTTTGTATTAGATTATAATTTAATTCTTTTAACTTGGTACTAGTCCACATTTTAGTAAAAAATCTAAATTTTATTATGTTTAATTTTTAAATTATTACCTAATTTTTATTCTATTATCTTAGAACGCTTATTTTTTCAAATTATTGATTTCTTCATCCCTTTCTATTTTTTTTTAAATATTTTCTATAGCTTATTTTTCATTCTTTAAAACTATAGGCCTTATAGATTAATCTATTTACTTTTTAGACATTTCCATATATTTATTCCATGAAAATGAGGCTCTTCCATATAAAGAATTTTTTCTTTTTTTTTCTTACTAATAAATTAATTTAAACTTGAAGTATTCTTTTAATTCACTAAGTTGTTTAATAATTTTTCATCTAATACAGTAATTATATCTTATTTACATTCCATTTATAAAGCTATTCTTTCTTATCTTCTTGATTGTATTCGTATTTAGTTATCAGTTTTATTTGCATTGACTATAATTTTCTTTACATTTTCTTAACTTAATTTATCTATTAATTAAAGATTTTACATTTATTGTATATTTAATTTATTTTAATCTTAATCATGGAAATAATATGGGTAATATTTTTTTGATGTCTATTAACGATTATTCCATATATTATAATTATCGTTATAATATTAGTGGTTTTTTATTTATTTATCTGTTTTTTATATTGTACTGAATTCTGGTAATTGTTTTTGTAGATAATATTGTTATATGGGTGTATATTTTTATAAATTAATCATATTTTTTATTATTTACAAAAAAAAAAAATATATAATATGTGCTTAATATAATATAGAATTCAAATTAATTATTTAAAAAAAAAAAAACAATTATTTTTAAATAATAAAAAATATTATATAATAATATATATATTTTAATTATCTATATCATTAAAAACAGTTAGAATTAATAAAATCAATCTTTTTTCGGAATGGTTTTAATATATAAACTTTTAATAATTTTTTTGTATTTAATATAAACTTCTTCCTTATCAGATTTGTTTAATTAATAAATTTTTATATTATTTTTTATTTCATACATTTTCTAATCCATTAACTAAAATATATTATCGAAACCTTTTTTAATTCTTTTATAATTATCAATGAATATAATTTTTTTATTTGTCATTTATTCTACTTCCTAAAAATAAGTTTAATTAATATCAACTTATTCTTAATTTTATTTTGGTTTTTATTATAACATTAGAGAAATTTTAAGAAGAGCTTTTAATGAAATTCTTTTTTTTACATCATCTCTTATTTAAACTGACTTTAAGCTTTTAATTTTTCTAGCAGAAACTATATTACTAACACTATCTTATAATTAAAGTGTTTAATTATTATTTTAAATAACTTCTTCATCATCATTTTATATATTTTGTTGTATATCTTAAATGATGTTTGATAAGTTTTATTTTGAAAGGTTAAAATTAGAACTATTAATTTACAAATTATATTTATTATTATTATTATTATTATTATTTTTATTATTATTATTATTATTATTATAATTTTATTTCTATTCTTCTTTACTTTCCTATATACACTAATTTTTATCAATTTAATCGTATATATTTTCTTCATTTTATTTTACTTATTAAGATTTATTATTTTATTCTACTTTCCCATTATTTTAATTATTATTATCTGTAATTTATTTTATTATTTCATATTCTTTGAATTTTTATATTTAATTTTTTTTAAATAATTCTGTTCTCTTTTTTATTTTATTAATTATTTTATATTCATCTAACTATTAAAGTCTTTATTTCCTTTTATCATTTTCATCTACTATTATTGCTATCATAATATTATTTACAACAAGCATAAAAATTATAATGAATGATATAATATACACATTAACTATAAAACGCGAAAAACTATTTTAATATAAATCCTCTAATATACCAAAAATTGTATCTCCTACTAAAAGTGAAAACAAAGTTGACAAACTTTCCTATATACTACAAAAGCGATTCGATTTACCAAAAAAACTCATTCCAATGATTATATATGTAAATAAAATTGGAATAAAACCTGTGAAATGTCTCACTATTTTCGGAAATGAATATTTTATTAATTCTGTGTTTATATTAAAATTAGATTAATATTCAAAATATTTTAATATTGAAATCCAAGCCATGAAACATCCTTTTATATATACTTGATTATATGTATTTAAAATAAAAATACCTATCCCTTATATTATTCTAAAAGAAGAACCTATAGAATTATGTTCTTTATAATCAGAATCATAGAATATGATGTACAGACTACTCGAGATCTAACAAATATTCCCAATCATAATAAGAAAGAACCAAAAATCAAAATACTTCCTTTTTTCTTCAAAAGTTAGTTAATCCCAAGGTCTTTATTCGCTAAGAATTTTAATTAGGGTAACATTTTCGGAAGATTCGTTTTTTTTATTTTAAATTAAAACTGGACTTTAGATCTTACCTTCCCTTTTAAAAGACATATAATCTCTAATCATATCAAATATATATTTTAAAGTAAGCACAAAACTAAATAAAGATAAAAAAAGTATAATGAAAGTGATAAAAATATCTGATCCATAAAAAAGAGTATTTGGAAGGTTAGATGAGTTATTTTAAAATAATAAGTCTTTACAATAATTTCCATATGAAATCAAATTTGAGCGAATAAAAGAACTGTCAATATATTTATAAACAAGAATAAATTACCAACAAAAGGAAGTCTCATAATTTTGAACTTTCAAATTTTAAATTTGGATTTTAAACTCTGTAGTTTTCGTCAAAAATTCCTTTAATGTATTCTTATCTTGTGGATTAAAAGGAGTCACAATCCCTTAATTTATATCTATAGGAATATTAGAATATGTCTAACTATTATCTATTATTTTTTAATCTTCTGGGTAAGAAGGATAATAAGATAACTTTGTCGTTGATGTCGAATAATCTATTTACGAAAAATATGTATCGTTATAACTTTAAATATTCTTGAATATATTTTATAAATGGGTAGCAAATTCCTCTAGAGTATAAAAATAGTATAATTTTTCACTTCCTGATGCATCTTCATCATCATAAAATAAATGAAGCCATTAGTAATCTTGTTGACGGGTATAAGGATTTAATTCAGAATCTTTATAACATATTTAGACTGTCGTAAATAATACTAGGCCGATGTGTATTAATAATTTAAATGGAAATTTATTGTATCTCTAGTATTTCTTTAAAGGATTTAATGTTAATTTATCTTTAAATTAGTCCTTGTAAATTATGTGCTTTGGATTTAATACATTGTGTAGATCTGGAAGATCAAGTGCTTATGCTGATTATTTATTATTGTTTTCAATCGAATCTTGTTAGAGATTAATTTTTTGTTGGGATTTTTCCATTTTATTTTATTTTTTTTAATTTTATATAAATATAAATTTATTTATAAATAAAAATATATAATAAAGCTAAATATTTTTTTTTTATAATAATATATATTGATTTATATAATTAATGATATTATTATATAATACATGATGAAATAATGTTATTTTTTTTTTATTTTTCATTATCAAATAAATTTTGGATTTTCGTTAAAATATCTAAAAGATAAACCTATTAATACTAAAGATATGATACTAATTGTATATATCCATTAAAAGCTAAACAATGAACCCTTAATTTTTTTATTTATAAAAATAAAAAATGTTATTTATTTTAATAATAATACTTATTATGATAATGCAATAATTATATGAATTAGTAAATTTGAAAATGCAAAACCTAATAATATTAGACCAAATATTAATTTACCTATTCTATTTTTAATTTTTAATTTTTATTTTTTAAAAAATTATTTACTTATATCCAAAAACTTTAGGAATAAAATTACTAAACCAGCTAAAAATACCACCTTAAATAAAAATTAAACTAAAAATACTTAATTTATAAACAATATCATTTTTTCCAGCATATTGAAAAATAAAAATGAGTATAGTCTTTTTATTATTTTTATTAAAATAAGCATGTGTTTGTAAAAAAATAACTTTTTTACTTAAACTGAAATTAATAAATAGAAGCTTTTTCTAAATTCTAATTTATTAATTAATTTAGTCCATAAATATCTTGAACTTCCGAAAACAGCAAAAGCAAAACTGCCTAATAAAGTTTATTAAAAATCATTTTTATTCTAAACTAATCCATAGGTTTTATAATAACCCATTGCAAAATATCCAAAAACTAAAGAAATAAATATATATATATATAGATAAAACTTTATTTAAAAGTAATGTAATAAATAAAAACATGATGAAAAAATAGCGAAAAATAAAAGTTAGAAAAATTGTTTTGATTTAATTCCGTCTTTTAATGAAGGACATTCTTATTAAGGAATCATTCTTTTTATTTTTCTTTAGCACTATCATCTTATTTTAATTTTTTTATTTTACAACTTAATAATAATGGTATGATTATAATAATCCAGCTTTTTTTAATTTAAAAAAAATATATGTTTAATAATTTATATATAAATTATACCATTATTATTTTTTAAAAATATAAGAGAAAAAGTTCCCAAAATTACAAAAGAAACTGCAAAAAAAGTCATCATACTAGGAGTATTATAAGAAATACATTCTTCAAAATAAACACTATTTTCACCGTTTTCATATTCGTTTCTTTTTGGTTAATCGTTTTGATAATTTACAATAATATAAGAAAAGTAAGAAAAAATTGCTGAACCAAAACCATATCCGGCTTATAATATTGCATTTACCTCTCCAGGTTTAGTTGGGAAATATCTCCAAGAACATAAAAAGGGAACCATGTATAAGATTCCGTAAATTGGTGCAATACAAAAAATATAAATAAATGCAATTAAATAAAAATTCTTTATTATTGATAGCAATTAAAAAAATGTGCTTAAAAATGCTATTCCAACAAAAACTACGTTTTTTAATCCTGCTTTTGCTATTATTCGTTCTCCAAAAGGAATAACTTTTTAAATTATAAAAAAATATAAATTTTATTTATAATTTATTTAATATATATTTTTACGTGCATTCATAACAATATTCATGAACGGAAATATTAATGATACTAAATCACTTTATATATTATGATCATTTGATTTTAAATAACTTGATAAATAAATAGAATATCCTCCCCATGAATAAAATGAACCTAAAATCTTTTTATTTTATAAAAAAAAAAAAAATATTAATTTAATTCAAATAAAATTATTCAAAATAAGTTAATTTGTTTTAAATATATTTTTAAAAATACTATATTTATGCTAAGACCTCCAACTAAAACTTTCCAACTATCATTTTATATTTATATTATTTATTAAGTTGATAGCTTTTAGCCTTTTATCATTTTTTTAAAAATATAATATAATTTTAAAAAATTTTTTATTGTATATTTGTATATTTTTTATAATATTAATTTGAATAATATAAAAAATATTAAATATTTTTTTATAATATTTATATATAAAATTAATAAATTATATTTTTATATTTAAATAATTCATTTTATTTACCTTATTTTAATTTGTTTATAAAAATTAATAAATTTAATAATTTTTTAAAAATTTATATAATAAATAACATTATTAATAATAATGTATATATTTATAAATAATTTATAAATTTCAAGTTTAAATAAATTATTTTATAAAGATATTTAATTTTTGATATATATAAATTAATTTAAAGTATTATTATTTAAATATTTTTATATTTTTAATAAAAAATTATTAAAAAAGAACTATTAATTTTTAAACTAGTTTAATAAATTAAAAATTGTTTGAAAAATAAAAATATACACTTTATTCTAATATAATTATAAGTTTTTAAAGCTTTAAAATAATTTAAAAAAAAGAAATTTTATAAAATATTATTAATAAATAATAATATTTTAGTAGTAAATATTTTACCCATGAATAAATATATTTTTTAAAAGTTTAAATCAAAAAGTAATACAACATGCTTAATATCTACTTTTTTTGATATTTAATTTATTAGATACAATAAATTAACTTAAATGAAAAGCATATTCATCAAAATCAATGTATTATCTTTAAATTAGTAATTTTATTAACATATTGTATTTATCTATTGGATTTTCTTCTATAAAAATAATTAAATAAAAATAAAAGAATTATATACAAAAAAAATATTTAAAAATTAAAATATTAATAATAAATAAGTTAAAAAGTTTAGCAAGCTTTTATATTATAAATGAATTAATACTGATTTAATTTGTAAAAATTATATTATAATAATAATATTATATATATTTTACTAAATTAGTTTTTTAAATATTCTATTAATTCTGGTATTTTTTTTGTTTCTATTATTCCAATTTTGTTAGGATCCATTTTATACCAATTTCTTTCAATAACTGTTATTTTTTTTCCACAAAGATTTTCTATTATACTTTTATTAATATAATTAATATATTATAAAAAAAAATAATAAACTATTTTTTATCTAATTTAATTTTTTAAACTTATTCAAGCCCTTTTTATTTTCTTTTTAAAATTTGAACCATTTATACAAATTCCTTTTTAGATATACCATATTTTAAATTAAAATCTGAATAAATATTATTTATTTAATTTTGATCACATGCTAATAAAAAATATATATGATTATATAAGCATATAAATTAAAATTATAATAATTATATTACCTTTATAAAAATTAAAAAATAAACTAAAGGCATTATTAATATAAATTTAATCTAATTTATTTGATTATATATTTTCTATTAATAGAATTTTATTAAATGCATATTCAGCATCATTAATTTCTTATTAAGTTAATTCATAAAATTATTTTCTTTTAGAGTCTGATTTTGATCTCGGTGTATATTAATCGTTTTAAATCAAAACTAATTTATTCATAAAACTATTTAAAAGAATAAAAAAATATAATTTAAAATATTAAATTAAATAAAAATAACAATAATAATAATAAATAAAAAAAAATATATTAATATATAAATAAATAATATATATATATATATATATATATTTATATATTTATATATTTATTTATATTTTAATATATATTTTTTTATATTATAAAACATGTTTTATATTATCATAGTATTTTATTTATTAAATTTTTTTTTTATTATTTTTTTTTTATTCAATTTTTTTTTTAAAAAGTAATTTTATTAATTTTTATTTATTATTACTTTATAATTATTAAAATAAAAACAAAAATATTTTACTTTAACAATAAAAATTTTAAACTATTTTATTTATTTTAATACATTTATCTATTTTTTAATTAAATCATTATTATAAATGGACAATAATTAAAACATTTTTTAAAATAAATATTTTTCTTAACGAGTTTAGTAAATTGATAAAGTTAATTCCAATTCTTCTTAGTTAAATTAATTATTTAAAAATCATATTATCGAAATAATGTCTAAAAAATTTAACAACAATTAAAGAGATATATACTTTTAACAAACAATTTAATAAATAGAAAAAGAATAATTACTAGACATTTAGAATGAATAAACATGTTAGGTTTTTATATATTTTATTAATAATTATATTCATAAAATTTACATAATAATTATTAATATTTACTTTTTATAAATTACAGCTTCTAATATATTTATTATAGAAGCCTATCAAAAATCAATAAGAAATATAAATTTTAACATTATTTATATAAAACATTCAAATTTTTAAAGAATAGCAAGAATTAATAAATATAGACAAAATAAATAATAAAATTATATAAAATCTTAAAATAGTTTTTATAAATAAGTATAAACCATTATTTAACTATGGAGAGAGAGGAAGTGATTTTTTTATTCTATTATAAGGTAAAAATCAATAAAAATTATTAAAATATTATTTTGTTATTTTTGAAGGTCTATAATTTTTAAAAATAATAAAATAATTTTAAATAATATATTTATTAAATAGGGGAAGCTTATTGTCTTATTCCTAAATTAATTTCCAACAATAATAATAGTTTTGAAGAAGAAAAAGGCAATTTATTATTAAAAAAAATAGCAGTGTTAATAAAAAAGATTAAATAATAAATTAATAATTATAGTAATATAAATAAAAAAAACCATTAATTTATTTAAAAATTAATATATAGAGAAGAATAAAATGAACAAATTTTTTTATAAAGAGAATATAGTAATTTTAGATGTATTAAAATATATAAATCTGGCGATACATTCGGAGAGATAGCATTATTAACTTCAGAATCGAGAAGGTAAAATATATAACATTTTTATTTTAATTTTTTTTTTAAAAAAAAATTAATAAAGAATGGCTAGTATTGTATGTAAATAAGATTCATGGTTTGTAAGCTTAAAAAAAGATAGTTATTAATAAATAATAGGAGCGTTTTAATAAGCTATTTTAAATGAAAAACTCAATTTTTTTTGTAAATTTGAGTTTTTTTAAAACATAAATTCAGGAAAATTGATAAGCTTTATTCATACTATATAAAATACAACTTTTTAATTAGGATAAGAAATATATAAATAAGAGAAAGACTAAAATTTAAAGATATATTTTATAATAGAAGGAGAAATATAAATAAACTATTAAATAAAATATTAATAAAATAATAAAATGTAAAAAAAAAAATACGAATAATTTTTTAAAATTTGTAAATAAAAATTTGATAAATAATTAATTAAATTGAGCAATAATAATTATTTTGGAGATGAAGATTATTATTTTAATAAATTAAATAGAGTTTTTTCTGCTTTTTGTCTTTCTTAAAAAGCTAAAGTTTATGCCATTGATGCTCTTTTATTAATTTAGTTCCTTAAGTAACATTCTTAATATAAAATATTTAAATAATCTGCTTTTAATAAATTCTAGTATTGTAAAAATATTATAAATTAACATTTGTCCTCTTCTAAATTAAAATAAGAAAATATTAATAATGCATTAGATAACTAATTAAATAATATAAATATTAATTAAAAGAATTAACAAAATACTAATAAAAATTTTTCATTCAATACCCGTTTAGACAATATATATACTAGAAGTTATAATAAAAATATTTCTTTCTAAAATAAATAATTATAATGTAATAACTATTAAAATTAATTTAATTTCACTATTGATGACGTACCTATGACTACTTCAATGAATAGGAAAGAACCAGATTTATTAATGAGGAAATATTTGATTTAAAAAAATTTACTGAGAGAAAATAAATCGGTTACTTTACCAAATTTAAATTAAAAAGGTAATTTGAGCTCGATTTCTAAATATATTACCTAATAATAAAAAAATCGTTCTATTTTACCTTAAATTAGTACTTAAGAATAATATAAAAATAAATGCTAAAATAGTTATATTTAATATATGTCTATTGAAGAAATTAATTTATCCATATAGTATTAAAGATCAAATTAAAAAAAAAAATTAACTAATAAAAATAAGAAAGATTCGAAATAAACAAATACAACTAAAATAGATTTTAATAAATCAAATGAATGAAATAAAATAAAAATTAAATAAATAATAATATATATAATAATTATTTTATTTATTTATAAAGTCTTTTTTTAAAAAAAAAATACAATATTTCACATATCAAAGTCATCTAAATATTCTTCACTTATAGTATCATCTTGCACTTTCGATTAACTAATATCATATTATAAAGAAGTATTTTTTTTAATGCTTTCTTTTCTTGTAATACTTCTTGCAATACTTTAAGAAACGCTTTATGAGAAAACCATGCTTTCGAAATCTTCTTCATACTAAAAAAATGTATTTTAATTAAAATTTAATTTTTTACATTTTATGAATAATCTTCACTTTCTTTTTTTCCTTAATTATTGTTTTTCATTTTAAATCTATTTGAATTATTTGTTATACTACAACTTTAGAAATCTTCAGGATAAGAATCTTCACTTTATTATTATTAACATGATGATGATTATTATTATTTTGTTTATTATTTTTCTGTTCCAGAAACTAATAACTAACTAACTGCTCCAGATAAAGTTTTATTTAATTAATTTTAAGTATGATCTTTTTAATGAGATTTTGTTTTTCTTGTTTATAAAGGACCTTTAAATTCGCTTAATTATGATTCCTAAATATTATCATCTATTTAAATTTAATTAGATGTTTTATATGAATTTTAAAGGAATAAACTTTCTTTTGATTTTTAGGTATTTTGTTAATTTTATAATTCATTATTTATTGCTTTTATTAAATAATTTTTTGGTCTTTATAAAATAGATAAGCTTAAGTCAACCCATCCAACAACTATATTTATTTATTTTAATGTAAATATATAAATAATATATATACTATTATTTTGATTGTCAACTAATTTGAATGTATTTCTTCTAAATCTTTCTATTTATTCTGAAATAATAAATTATATGTCTTTTTAAAACATATCTATATTGCAAATTGCTTGACCTATTTTACGATGATTTTTATGCCTAAAATCTTTAAATTAAATTATTAATGTGTAATATTCTAAATATTCTTACATCTTTTAATATTAGCAATTAAAATATATAGACTTACCTTTACTGAAAGCCTTTATTTTTTCTTTATTATTTTTATTTTTTAATAGTTAATTGTAATCCACAAAATCTTCCAAATAAAAGGAACTTTTTGATTATATTATTATTTGTTAAAAATTAGCGAATT
This sequence comes from Ichthyophthirius multifiliis, assembly GCF_000220395.1. Lineage (NCBI taxonomy): Eukaryota > Ciliophora > Oligohymenophorea > Hymenostomatida > Ichthyophthirius > Ichthyophthirius multifiliis. Next base: position 45,850 of record NW_004086288.1, on the reverse strand, counting down.
TTAATTTAAGACCTGGTTTTTAAATTACAACATCTTCGTTTGGAAATGCAAGTTTTGTTAAACATATATCATGTATTATCACTTTTAATGAAAAAAGAGAAATATTAGACATATTATATTTTATGTTTCTTGTTTTTTTTTAAAAAAAGGTTTTTAAATTTTTTTTTTTAATATTAAATTAAATTATTTGTTTTAAAACAATATAACTTAATGAAAATAAATATTAGTAACAATTCTCATATTAAATAAAATAAATTAATATATTAAGTTTATTTAAGTTAGTAAATACATAAGAATATCTACAATATAATTATTAGATATTTAAAATAATATTCTATATTTTTTATACAATTTAAATAATTATTTTTATTTTGTTTTATTTTTTTAAATTATTTTATTAATTATTTCCTATTATTCTAGCCAATTTACAAAGTTATATATTTTACATAAAAATCTTAATTATTCTAATTTTATAATCTTATTTAATAAGTACTTTAAAATAAATATAATATTTTTAGTTATAGATATTAATGAAACTTTTTTTTTTGATTTCTTTACCTTTTTAATAAACTTAATAATAGTTTTAACAATTTAAATAATCTCATATTTTTCTTAAGTATTGAGTTCTAAAAAATGTAAGATGTCTATATTTAATTCAAACTCTTTTCCATTATATCATTTATTTTTTGACTATTTAACAAAATCGTTTTTATTTGTTAATATTTATAAAAAAAAAAGATTATTTTATTTATATTTTTTTTTAAATTAAATTTATTATTATTAAAAAATTTAATTTTGTAAAAATAAAAAAAAAAAATTTTAAAAAAAAAGTTTATTTTATTTTTACAAAATTTTACCTAAACTTATTTTTAATAAAAAATATTAATAATTTTATTTTTTTAGAGGATTATATTTGAATACTTAGATTTCTTTTAGTAAAAAATAAATTCATATTTTATATTTATAATTTATTAGATCTATGATTATATATATATTTATTTACAAAAATAAATTAAAAGTGTATTTAAAAAATAATTTTATTTATATCCAATCTTTTTCCTGTTTTTAATAAATTAAAGTTATTTCAGAAGATTATTTTTCTATATTTAAATTCCTTTTTACTTAAAGTACATTTTAATTAACTTATTTTGAAAGAGATTATAAATTTATATATTTATAATATTAATATCTTCATTTATTTTTTTACTTTTTAATTGTTTAATGCTTTAATTTAATTATAATTTCTGTTTTTTGTTTTGTTTTAAAAAATAGTTAAGATTTTATTATGATTTTTTTAGATTTTTTTTTGTAAATAAAATAAATTTATTATAAAATTTTATAAATTAAATAATGCAGTTTTAAAAATATCCATAATTTAAAATTTCCTATCTTGTTTTTCATAATGAATAAAAACACAATTAAAATATCAATTGTAATTAAATAAAATAATTTATATTATATAAATATTATAAATTAATTCTTCTTTTTTTTATATTTTAATTTATATTAAGTAAGTAACATTATAAAATATATAATAAACTTATTCATTTTTTTTGTTTATTTTTAAATAAAATAATTATTTCTATTTTTTTTTTATTATTATTAAATTATATTTTTAATTAAAATGCAAATAAAAAGAAAACAAATTTATATATAAATAGAAAAAAACTCATTTTTTCTTATTTTTTTTAGTCATTTATTTTTTTATATGTTTAGGAATTTTATTTTCTCTTTTTTCTTTTTTTTCTTACTTTACTTATTTTTTCCTATCTTATTTATTCAACCCTTCATATTTACTAACTCCTCCCTTCTTTTTTTTATCTTTAATTTATTCTTAATTATCGCCCTCTTCATTTTTCTCATCTTATTAATTTTCGTTGGTGTTCTAATTTTCATCGTCTTTTATATTTTCACTATTTTCACTACTATTATCTTCACTATTACTACTTTCATTATCACTGCTACTATAATTACCTTCACTATTATTACTATCATAGCTATTATTATCATTTTCATGATTATTATTTTCTATTTATTATTGTTATTATAATTAACTTTATTTATTTAAATCATTATTATTATTTTCTTAAAGAATTAATCCCGTTAATTTTGAATAAACTAAATTATCTTATTTATTAATAATATTTTCCTCTATTTACTTTAAACTAATCTCACTTAAAGTTCTTGGAATGTAAATTCCTGCGAAAATCTTTTCCTCTTACTCAGTATCTTCATGTCTATTATTTATTAATTAATCTATTTATTCATCCACATCTTTAATTTAGAGGTCAGTGATAAAATCGAAAACTTACTTCATTCCAAATGTAAGAACTTATTTTTTCTTAAAATAAGAATTTACATTAAATATGTCTCTTCTGAGGAAATCCAAAGCATGATTATGGTCATGTTCTATACTCTAAGAGACATCAATCATATATAAAATCTCATTATAATATAAAAGGTTATATTCAGACAAGTCTCCATGTATTAAATGGCAGTCTTGGTATAAAGTCCTCATATTTTTCAATAATTAAAGATATATTTTACTATAATCTTCCTATAAAAGTCCTTCTGCATCTTTTAATCTAGGGGCCGCTTTCCCGTCTTTACCAATAAAAGACATCATTAGGATATTAGATTTTATTAAAAGCGGATCAGGGCAAGGAATCGAGCTTTATTGGATTCTTTTTAAATTCCTGATTTCTTTTTCGGCCCAAAGTTTTATCATTTTTCTCGGATTTCCCTTACAATGTCCTTTTCTAAATCTGAATTCTCCAGCTACATATTTATCTCTATCTTTGAATACTAAAATGGATGTTTTATATATTTTTATTGCAAATTCATTCCCTTTTTCATTACTTGCATGATATACATTTGCTTCTTTTCCAGTTGAAATACATCCATTTATTTCCTTTATAATTTTCTTGTTTAGTAATTTAACTAATATAACTCGAGTCTTTGGGTCTAATACTTATTCTACTGTTGCTCGGTCTTTTTTGTCTTTTACTCTCTATGAACCTCTTTATTCTTTATTTAAAGTACCTTTTATTGTGCTTAAAGTACTTTAATGGGCTGTAGTATATGTTGAAGATATGTTTTATAAAGTCACTTTGGATTATAATTTAGATAATTAGGTCTCCTTTTTGAATTCATATGATTAAGTTTGAAGACCTTTTTGGATTGTTACTGTATTTTTATGTTCACTGGGCTCAAAATAGTCGTAATCAGAGGAATTTAAGGAGCTTAATCTGGATTATGACAAGTTGTCGGAGGTGTCTTCTGGAGAGTCGAAGGAGTCATTATATTTTTTTTGTTGCTATTATTGTTTCTTGTTGACATTATTTATTAAATTCTTTTTATTTTTATACAATTAATTTATTTTTAGACTTCAGTAATTAATATTTTTATTTTTGATAATATATGTTTTTATAGTTATTAATTAATATTTTTGTTTTTTTTATTTGATTTCTATTTTATATATTCCTATTTTTTTATATTTTATTTATAAAATACAAAATAAAAACAAAAAATAAAAATGAAACGATTTTTATTAGAAAATTTAAAAGATTATTAAAAATATTTAAAATAAGATTTGCCTATTTTAGATTAAAATGGTGACGAACAAGTAATAATAAACTTAGATTTTAATGAAAATGCGAATGAGTTTTTAGAAAATATCTCAAAAATCGAACAAGCCCAATAAGAAAACGTTGACGAATTAAAAGAAACAAGTCTTTTGAAATCCAAATTTGATCCAAATATTAATGTATCGAAATAAACTACAGAATTACTATAAGCTTTGAAATTAAATGATTAAGATTTAGAGGAGTTTTTATTAGTATTATCATTAAATAAATAATTTAAAGGCGAATTAATAATATCGGAAAATAATATAACGGATTAAGTATTATTTTTTAAGATAATTATTGAATATATTTATAATATAAAATAAATAAATAGACAACAAATAGAATTTGTAGTATTTTAAAATAAAACATTCCAGTAATAACAGGACTTTCATTAAATAAAATATAAAAATTCACTTATATTAGTGGAGAAAATTTAGGAAATGCAATAAAAGTAAACAACACATTAAGAAAATTACATCTTCATTAAGCTAGATTATAAACTTAAGGAGCTAAGTATTTTAATTTAATATTTTATTTTATTTTACTTCATCTAAAAAAAGCCGTGTTATTGAAGGTATTAAATTAAATAAATTAATTCAAGATTATGATTTCGGATAACTTACAAATACTAGTTTAAAATATTTAGTTAAATATTTAAGTGGAGAGCATAATGTCAGAAATTTGAGTTTTTCAGAAGGTTTTTTTTAAAAAAATAAATAAATATATTTATAATTAATTAAATATTAAAAGATATAAGTGAAATATGGACTGATTAAATACGAATGATGTTTTTAAATGTTTTAAGAGATAATCCTTATAATAAATAACTACTTTCGGTAGATATCTATTCGGAAAGAATTGAAGAAAATTAAAAGTATGAAAAAAATAAAATAAAAAAAATATATTATATTAAATATCATTGTAAAAATATAAAAAAAGCTTTATAGCTGAAATTTCAATACTTTGTTAAAATAATAGAACAGCAGAAATAACTAAAAAAAATAATGAATATAAAAGCAAAGAATTAAATACAAGCCATTCAGAATATTATGATGGGTATATGTTTAATATTTAAATATTTATTTGTTAATAAAAAAAATAGTGATAATCATGTAAAAAATGCTTTCTCTTTTTCAGTAAAAAGCTATATGTCAAATGTAATTGAAACTTTACTTGATGAAGGTCTTTATTACTTAGATAAAGAAAGAGCAAATATTATTAGAGATGAAAAAATTTTTGACATTAATAAAGAGTTTGTTAATAAATAAATTTTAGATGATATTTTCAAAGCTGATGGATCATTACTTGTTTTAGCTAAATATATGATAAACAAATTAAATAAAATAAATAATTGATAATTTTTGTTTAAAATATTCATTAATTATAATCTTCATTAAATTAAATATATAAAAAAATTATTAATATATATAAAAATTAAGTTTAAAAAAAATAATATAATTGTATATATATAAATAAATATATATATATTTATATATATATATATATATATATATATATATTTTTGTATATAAATATTAAAATACACTATTATATTTATTTATTTAAATCTATTATTACATTTATATATTTTTGCTTTTTTTTATTGTAAAAACTAAAAATTAAGGTATTTTTTTATTTTAAAAACTTTTAAAAAAAACTGTAATATAATTAAAAAAAATATATAATTATATAAATTTATAAATATATATAAATATATAAATATATAAATATATAAATATATAAATATATAAATATTTTAATATATAATAAAAAAATTTGTATGAAAATATATTTTTTCTTAATGTATAATAATATTTAATTATTTTTTTGAAAATTATGAAAATTAAAAGTTATAAAATATTTAAATATATATATTTTTTTTAATATCTATTTTTTTTATATATGAAAATAAATGGGAAATAAAAATTTGTAAAAAAGTTAATATGAATAAATAAATAAAAATGAATTAAATAAGTGGCATAATAATTATTAATATAAACATTAAATTTGATGATTAATTAAATTAAAACAAAGAAGATAGCTTAAAAAAATTAAAATAATAATTATTTTTAAAATACAAAAGTAAATAAAAAATTAAAAATAATAAATAAAAGATAAATGAAATATATTAATCATTAATAAATGTAGAATAAATAAATAATATTATATAATCTCATATGTTAAATATTTCGGAATTTAAAATAATAAATATGTCTTTTTCTATTCCTTTTTAAAATTTTGAATCATATTAAAATTTAAAAAAATCTTAAAACACTATTTAAAAATTAATTTAACCAATTGATAAATAAGAAAGTCTTAAAAATATAAATGATTAAATTAATAATGATATTAATTAATTTATTACTTGTTAAAATACTAGTTAACTAAAAATTTCAGAAATAAAAAATTCAAATAAATCTAAATTCTTTGCTATTTCTGAAATTATTAATTTGAATAATTACTAAAGTTAAAGTCCTGTTTAATCTTTAAAATAATTAAATTAAATATAGAATTTTCCTAATAATAATTTAATAATTATAGAGAATAAAAATTAGAATAATATTAATACTAATTATAATAAAGCAAGTTTAATTGATTAGAATATTTATTTAAATAACTCTTAAAATACCTAAATAGGAACATAAAGAAAGAAAATATTTGAACCAATAAATACTTAATAACATATTTCAAAATTAATGTATATTAAAAGTTTAAATAATCAAATATTTTTAACACCATAAAATATTACAAAAATAAATCTTATAAATGATAATCAAGAAAAAAATTTCGTAAATAAGAGCGATTTTGATGTAGAATATTAAAATTAAATGACTTAAAATAAAAATGAAGTATAATATTAAAAAAAATAGAATAATTAAAATGTATATGAATTATAAACAAATTAAAGAAATAATGTTTAAAAATATTAAAAAGAAAATATTTTTAATAAAAAGAAGGAATAATATAATAAATTAATTGAATATTTTAAAAAGTAAAAAATGAATAAAAAGATTGAAGAATATAAAATTAAACCTAAAAATAAAATAATTAAAATTTAAAAAATTAATAAAAATGTAAATTTTGAAGAAGCACTTAGAAAGCTTGAAAATCATAGATAAACGCCTTTTAAAAATTATAATTTTTATTTAAAAAACAATAATTAATCATAAGATAAAAGAAATTAAAATGATTTTACAAATAATTAAAAAATCAATTAAAGTAGTTAATTTTCTTAAAAAAAAAAATTATTGGCATTTAAAAGTCTTAATATTAAAATTATTAGAGTAATTTCGTAAATAACTAGTTAGTAATGAGAACTGTTTCTAAAGATTATGTTTATAAAAAAAGACCTGAATCAAATAAAATTAATAATAAATCTATATATTAAAATAATAAAATTATTTAGAAAACTGAAAATTTATAAAATAAATAAATTATTAAAAATTAAAAATAACCCAAAGTAATTAAATATATGAGAAAAAAAACATATATTATTTTATTATAGATATAATTTTTTTATTTTTTATTTTTTTAAAGAGCACTACTCCAAATTATTATAGAAATTCTAATAGGCTTGATGATACTCATAGTTTTTTATTACAAAAAAAATAATGTAATAAAAAAGCTAACTATATAAAAAATAATTAAATTTATTAAACAAAATAATAAAATATATTAAAAATGAATATTTCATACTAATTTTTTAATTATGTTTTTGATTATAATTTTTTATTTTTATATTCTTAAAAATAGAAATCTTAAAATAGTATATGCAAAATTGAATCTTTGTAGACTAATCAATTAAAATATTTATAAAAATTACATTAAATATAATTCCAATATCATTAAATTTATATTTTTATAAAAATTTATATTTATTTAGCGTTACTTTACTAAATTATATAATTTATCTTTATAATTATTATTATTTTATAAAAAATAAATAAAAGAATATGTTCTATCTCATAAGCATTTTTATTAAATATTTTGAAATTTGAATATTTATCTATTCTAAAATTAACCTATAAATAATATAAAATACTAATTATTTATTATTTTTAAAATATTATTATTATTAAAAAAATTATTAAGTTTTTGTAAAAAATAATATAAATAAAAGATAAAAAATATATATATTAAGAATTTATATTAATATTAATATAAAAGCAATATGCAAGTTTCATACATTTCTGAATAATCAAGGCAAATATTAGAAAAAATATAAATTTAAAAAGCATTTAAAAGTCCGGAAAGATTACCTTCAAACATATAAAATGGGCGTCCTTAAATAGAATATACAAAATAAAATTAAGAAATTTATGATAATATGAATAAAAGTTAATAGAAAATAAAAAGCATAAATTAAAAACCAATTGAATAATTTTAAAAATATAATCAATCTTTAGAAAAACAAAATAATAACAAGTAGGATAAAATTTAAATAATCCAGAAGATGAGGCAAAAAATAACAAGAATAATTCATAAAAAATCAATATAAAAGTTATAATTGTAGTCCTTAATAAAAATTATATTTTATGTAACAAAAACTAAATGTTAAAAATTAATATCAAACAAATCATAATTAATAAAGAAGTTCAAGTAATTAAATGCATTTTAATAATTAAGAAAATAAAAATTTTAATATTTAAAAGCATATACAAGATATATTAATTGATATTAAATCAAAAAAAGATTAAAAATAGTATTAAAATGTAATAAAATAGCCAAATTCATTACCTAATGTAAATTTAATTAAAAATAAATAACCAAACTTTTATACTAATTAAATTAAAGAAATATTCAGTAATAATAATAATAATAATAATAATAATAATAATAATAATAATAATAATATTATAAAAACTAATTTAAATCCAGTATTGCAAAAAATCAAAGCTGAGAATGAAATTAAATTTTAAATTTAATAAAACATCGTATAAAATAATATTATAGATAATTTCAATAAAAACAATTTTTCTATAGATTCAGAAGAAAGTATTATTGAACATCGTTAAAATTTTGAATAACAAAGAACTATTTTAGATATGAATAACATTAAAATTATAAAAAGTTTAGGCAAAGGTGCACATTCAGATGTTTTTTTATCAAAAGATAAAGTCACAGGATTTATTTTTGCTATAAAAAGAGTTAAAAAATAAGAAATTATAGAAATTGGTATGGAAGAATAATTTATTTAAGAAATAAAAATTCATATGTAATTAAATCACCCTAATATTGTAAAACTATATGGCTATATAGCTGATTAAGAATATTTTTATTTATTAATAGAATATTGTTAAGGAATATCGTTAAAATAATATGTTAATAAATAATCTAGTAAATATTTATAAGAATATGAAGCCGCTTTTTATTTAAACTAAGTGGCTGAAGCTCTATTATATTTGCATAAATAAAATATTCTCCATAGAGATTTAAAATTAGAAAATTTAATGATTTTTGATGTTTTTTATTTATTTTATTTTTTCTAAAAATTTTAATTATAAAAATATAGGGTATAATAAAATTAATTGATTTTGGTTATAGTAGAAAATGTGATATATTTGAAACAAGAAATACTTTTTGTGGAACTTTAGATTACTTAAGTCCAGAAATTGTTAATGGAGAAGATTATAATTGCTCTGTTGATATTTGGGCTTTTGGTATTCTCAGTTATATGCTTTTATAGGGTGTGAGTCCTTTTTATAAAGAAAGTTAAGATGGAACTATTGAAAATATATTAAAAGGATAATTTTATTTTTAGAGGAAAATAAGTAATGAAGGTCAAGCTTTTGTTAGTAAGCTTTTAAATTCCAAATAAGAAGAAAGAATAAATATAAAAGAATGCTTATAATAATCATGGCTTAAAAAATTTGGGAAAGAAATTATTAATTTAGAAATTTGTTAATAAATTAATAATATTCTATGAATTTAAATTTTATATTTATTTTAATATTTATAAAAAAAATATATATAATTAATAATTTTTTCATTATTTTTAATATTTTTTTATATCAAATTTATATTAATAATAAATATATAGAAATATAATGAAAATAAAATATAAATATAAGCATAATATAAAGAAAGTAATATAAAATTTAAAAATTATAAGAAATTAGATAAAAAAAAAATCATTGTTTTAAAATGGAAGAAAATGAAGAAGTAAAAATAATATTTAAATAAATTGAATGAGATATACAAATAATATATATTAAATTAAAGATATAAAAAAGTAAAAAGAAGAATTATAAAATAAAATAAAAAACAAAAAAAATATTTAGTAAAAGTTTAAATAGAATATAATATAAATTAATGATAAGAAAATAAAAAATAAAATATACCATAATATAAAATAAAAAAGAATAAAAATATAAAAAAAAATTAAACTAAAATAAAAATTAAAAGTAAATAATCTATTAAAAAAGAAAATATCATTAATATAATATAAGTAAAATAAATATATAAGATTTATAAAAATGTTTTAAATTATTAAAAATATAGTTGATAAATTATTAACTTTAAATAAACAAATAAAAAATTAATATAAGATATATATATATATTAAAATAAAAAAATAATAATACAAGTAAGTAATAAATAATTAAAGATATTAATAATTAAATATTAATAAAAATAAAAATTATATATATTTACATTAAATAAAAAAAATTATAATAATATATAATAACTTAATATTAAAAATAAAAAAAAATGAAATTTATTCATTAAAATACAATAGTAAAAATTAAAAAAGTTTAAAATAAAAAATATATTGTAAAAAAATAAAATAAAATGAAATGATATATGTATACGTTAATAAATTTAATATATAAAATTATATATATATATAAATATATATATATTTATATATATATATGCATATATATATGTCATAAGATTTATTTAGAATATATATTAATTGATTATTATTTGATTAAAATTGCAAGAAAAATTTTTATTTTATAAGTTTTAGACATGTTAGATTTAAAAAATGATATAATTAAATTAAATTAAAATTAATATAATATAAGACTACAAATAAAGTATCATACAAATGATATTTGATGTAAAAATAATATATTTTATTTTTTAATATTATTTTATATTTATAAGATGATTAAAATACATTCAATTACATTTATATTTTAATAATAGGTATTTAATTTTTAATAAATTTATATACATTTAAAGTAGAAAAGTTATAAATGATATATATTAATCTTACAAATATTTTAACATCAGAAATATCCTAATGAATATATATATATATATATTAAGAGCTTTTAATTTCTTGTCTATAGGAAAATATTGAGATTTTTTTTATTTTAAGAATGATGTAGCTTATTTTAAAGCCGGCATTAATATTTTCAGATGATTCAAAAAATTATATATAATTAATTCTTATTAAATATTATTATCTTATAAGAAATTGTAATTCTAATATTTATTATAAATTACGTATCAAAAATTTTTTGCTCTAATTGAATTACTTAAGAAAAATTATTAAAGTTTTATCATAATTATTTAAATGAAAAAGATAAATAATAATTAAATAATAAATATTATTCTTAAAAATCAATAAAAAAAATATTTATTGTTTTTTGATGTTTTTTATAAAAAATAAAGTTTTTATAATTATTTTATATTATATTTATTTTTCTGTATTTTATTTTATTAAAAACACAATCAAAAAAAAAAATCATTATTTTTGTTGATTAGGCATTTTAAAAAAATAATAAGAAACACATTAAGTAATATTATATTTATTTTAAATAAATTTTAATAATTTATTTAGAAAAATATTATTATAGAAAATTATTAGATTAAATATATTATTTATTTAATTTTATTTATATCTATATTTAGTTTTTTAATATAAAAATAAATAGAGCAAATATTTTCCTTAAAATTAAAAACATAAGATATAATTTAAGATTGAAATAAAAAAGCAAATTTTATTTATTTATAAAGTAAAAATTAATAAGAATTTTTAATTCTTAATATTATAGGGAATAAAATCTTTAAGTGATTAATTTCATGACATTAAATTAACTAAATATATATTTTTTATATCAAAAAATAATTTAATAATATTTTAAAATTAAAAAATTATATTAGATTGTATTAGAAATATATTATTTAATATAAATTAAAAATAATAATAATAATATCATATTTAAAAATAATTTATTATTTTTAAAAGAATAAAAGAATAAAAGAATAAAAGAATAAAAGAATAAAGAATAAAGAATAAAAGAATAAAAAATACTTACATGTTTTAATCTAAAGAAAATAGATTTAAACTAATTTATTTACTTAACTTAATAATACTATAATTTTTTAAAATTACAAAAAAAAAAAAATTAAAAATATCTATTTTTTTTATTTTAAGTATAAATATATTAATTTTTCCATTCTACAAATTTAATTCTTTTATTATTTATTATATAAATATTTTTATAAATAATTAAATTATTTATAAAAACATTATAATTATATTATAACAATAAAAATTTATTGTTTTCTTTTTTCTTTATTATTTATTTCAATTTTTTTTTAAAAAAAAATAAGTTAATATCATATACAAAAATTCACATAAATAATATAAAAAAAGTTATAATATTATATTATAAAAAATTACCTATTTTACTAAAATTAAATTTCTTTAATTTAAACAATATATATATATATATTTCTTTAATAAATAAAAACCCTTAGATATTTAATTTATAATTAAATCCTAAATTACTATATAATTATGTAGAATCAAAATAATAAAAATTCCTTTTTTAATTTAAGGAAAGAAAAAGTCACGCCAATTAAAAATTATTAATAAGTTTTAAAAGAAGAAATAAGAGTTACTTTTTTTGACATTATTAATAATAAAATTATCATAAAAGCATTTAAATAAAAAAAAAAAAATTAACTTTTAAATAGAAATCAAATTTAAAATTTTTTTATAATGAATATTTTATTCTAAAAAAATAAATAAAAAAATATGCAAACACACTTATAAAAAAATAATTTAAATAAAACTAAATCATTTATCAATAACATAATTTTTAATATCTTCCTCCGGCATATTCTTAAAAAATTCATCCAAAAACTAATCTTTATCAAAATATTCATTTTCTTTTTCAAAAATAAGATATTTTTCTAAAAACATTTCAATTAAAGCCATATTATAATACATAATTTTTCTCGCACATTATCCTTTTTAAGTAATTCCATAAAGATCAAACTCACCTGCCATAATAATAGCGATATCAGTTTAATTAGCATGAGAGCTTCCTTTTATAAAACAATTTATACTTTTTTTTTTGCTTTTATGAGATGCATTTTAGAAAAATCTTTACAACCTTTTATCATTTTCAAACCAGGGATAAAGTCTTTTGTAGAAATCCTCGGAATTAATACATAACAAAGGCTTAGGAAAAGGTATAGAATTATCATCATCATTAAAAATATAAACACAAGGATCTAATCCTATACAAGGCCCTGTAACTCTATTATCTTTCATAGTAGTGTATAGAGCAGTCGTTCCTCCAAAAGAATGCCCAATGATAGAAACTTTACTATAATCGATATTAATTTTTGAACCGAAATACCAAATATAAGTTTTTTAATTATATATAATATCAAGCATTTACTTTGTTATAGAAAGTCTTTTTTGTAATTAATTATGTCTAAATTCCCAATTAAGTTGTCTGTCAAAGTATGGATTTTTAATTTCTTCTTCATATTCAGGACAGAACACTATAAAACCTTTACTTGCTAATTCCTTAGCGAAAGTTGTATGAATATTGCAATGGCCAGCTAATCCATGAGCTATTATTATTAAAGGAAATCGGTTTATCTTTATTTCTTTATTCTAAATATTTCTGTAATAAAGGTTTTCTTCTTTTATTATTTAGGCATTGTCATGGACACCCATTTTTATTTTATATAAGTAATTACTTTATATTTTAAAAAAAAATTGAGGGATTTTTCCAGGTCTTTCCTTGTCTTTCATGTTAGTATCATACATTCTCATCCAATAATCTTTGTATATTATCCAGTTTCTATCTTTGTTATGCTTATGGAATTAACAAGGATAATATATAGCGTATTCAATTTAATTTTACTGTTTTACATGAATATATCCTACAGGGTATTTACCTTTTGGTTTAGGAAAAGTATATACTTTTAGTTTTGGAATTGTCCATATATATAATCCTAAAGATGTTATTAATGTCCATAATGGGACTTTTATAATGTTATATTAACGTAATAAAACTAAAATTTCGTTTAATAATAGTAAAAAAAAATTTAGCACGAAGACCTTCTTTTTATTATTTACGAATTAATAAAGATATAAAACTTGCTAATTATGTAAGCTTTTAACGTATTGATATATTTTTAGAACCTTATTTTATTAATATTTAAAATAAATTTTTGATTTAAATTTAAAAAATATGTAAATTTAGTTGTTTAATTATTTATTTACCAAATTAAGTTTAAAGAATAGAAATTTAAAAAAGTTAATATGCAGATAATGAATATTCATAATAAAAATATTTGGAATAAAAATTTAGCATTATATTAAAATGATTTTTATTAATTTTTTATTTCAAAATATTTGTGATAATAAAAAAAGAAATATAAAAAATATATAATAATATATATTTTTATGTATATATAAATATATAATATTATAAATAAATAGAATATTTCATATATTAATTTATGAATTTTATTTAATTTTTACAAATAATATTTTAAAATTAAATTTTTTTTATTTTAATTAACTTTACAATGATTTGTTTTCATTTATTTTTTTTTATCTTAAACTTTCAATAGAATTCTTTTTCATCCAAATGAACTAGACAGTAAACTTTCGTTTAAATTTTTATCAAATTTTTATTCTTTATTAAAATCATAGCTATATTCTTATTCATCTTAACTATCATATAAATATGAATTATCTAATTATTTATTTTATTTTTAATTATTTATATCATTTTTAATTTTCATTTATAGTTAATATTTTTTTCTACAAATAACAAATTAAAACTAATTTTTTTTTATAGTTTTTCTATTAATTTTAAATGTTTGGAGTTATAATTAAATCTTTAACTCCTTGAATATACACACAATAATATTAACAATCAAATTAGTATTAATTTTTTTAAAAATAAAAAATAATTCCCCAAAATAATACTGTTATACCAAAAATACTATTGCAAGTTTCAAAACTTAAAAACTCAGTCATGAAACCTCCAAGCAAAGGTCCGATAAATTATCCTGAACAATAAAGTGTATTGTAATAATTATAACTTTTTTAAAATAATATAAAAAATTATTCTGAATAATTTTTTATTCATTCTAAAAAAATTTACTAATTCAAGTAACTATTATTTATATTGGTAATATTTATTATATTAGTTATTAGTAATAAAGATGGAAAATAAATCATTAAAATAGAAAAAGATAGAAATATATAAGAAGCACAAATGTAATTTAATTATATATTTTAAAATAAAAAATAATAAGGCCCTATTAAACAAAAGCATATGCCTGTAACAAATATTCCAATAAATATAACTAAATAAGAATAATTATAAATAATCTTAATTAAAGGGACAAAAACTATATATAAAATCATTCCGAAACTAAATATAATACCCATAAAAAAATAATTTGTTTAATATTTTTATTATATATATAGACTAAATGTAGCTTCTAATGACATAATTCCACAGCAAGGAATAATCATTAAAATATAAACTGTAATCAGATTTTTATTTGAATATTTTAATTTATAAATTTAATAGTTATCTTAAATTTTATCATAAAATAAATACTAACTATTTATCTCATTTTAATTTTTAATTTTTTCATTTTATTTTATTTTTAAAATCATTCTATCAGGAATTTATTTTTAAAATGTAAATAATAATAATATACATATAATTCCAAATATAATAAATGGGATTACCCAACCAAAAGCTTAAATAAGAAATCCGCTTAAAAAAGGTCCAAAAAGGAAACCCATTCCTGAAAATAACTCTAAATGCAAAAATTTTTATTTATATTCAGTTTAATACAATATAGGAATATACGAATAAAATGGAAAATTAAAAAGGGTTTATGCCTATAATTTTTTTTTATTAAAAATATTAATTTTTTTGAATATGTATATATTTTTAACTATCCCTAAAATAAACTTTGCTAATAAACTTATAGAAAAAATATATGCTTTGTCTTAAAATAAACTCAAAATAGCAAAGGAGAAAATGCCAATTATATTCAAAAAAATTCCTGCCATTTGTGATATTTTTTAATATTTTTCATCACATATTTATTTCCCTAATAAAAAATAACAGATTAAATTTCCTACAGGATGAATACTAAATATTAAACTAATACTAAATTAAGATAAACCCCATTAAAATGCATATTAAGGAAAAAAAGGAGCAATTATTGAATTTGTTGCATTTATTATGAATTAGCTTAAAAATAAAATGAAAATTATATCATACATAACTTTTTTTAAGAAAATATAAAGTAAAATAATATATTAAAAATATATAGATACATTATAATAAATTATGTAAAAATAATATAAATTTTTATTTGATTTTTTTATTGAAATTATTTAAAAAAAAAAAAAATTCGTTTGTTTTACAATATTTTTATTGTATTTTTTTTTTGTTCTTTAAAATTAAAACTATTAAATTATCTTCAAAAATATGAAAAATATATAAATGAAATTTAAAAAATTATAAAAAAAAGTTAATAAATAAAAGGCATATATCAAAAAACAAATATAAAAAATAATAATAAATAATTTAATAAATATCAAATAAAAAAAATTTAATCAAACGTGAACAGAACTTTATTATTTGGAAAAACAATTATTATTTCCAGATTAAATGGATAATGAACTTTATTATAAAGCAGACTTGCCTCTTATTAATTTCTATGAATAAGATAATTATTTTTATTACTCTATTTTAGATTAAGTTAAAAATTTAATTAAACAATTATTATCAACAAAATTTTCATTTTTAAATCTTCTACCCTCCTATAAACTTAGTAAATTTAGCATATTTTAACTAGCAAAAACAAGTGGAGTCTACCCTTTATAATTAAAATTATTTAAATTTCCCCCTCCATTAATAATAATTTTAATAATCTTTTAAATAAAAAAAAAAACTAAAAAAAAATATCTAATTTTTTTTTATAAATTACTTCCAATTTGTTTCCTTTAAAAGCTAAATGAACTGGTGTATCTCCTTTTTAATCAGGCTAATTAGGATCAGACCCTTAATCAATTAGCCATTAAATAAAATCTATATTTTGATGATGGGTAGCCCAATGTAAAGCCGTCCACCCATTTTCATCAACCGCAAAATAGAAATCTCTTTTACAAAAAACAAATCTATCAGTATTAACTTTCCAAAGTAAATTCTATTTAGCAGCATCAATAAGTTTAACATTTCTCAATTGTTTTTTTATGTGTTTTTCATTTAATTATTCAACAGTTCTCTTAAATTAATAATGGCTTAAATCGGAAGATAACTCAGGACAAAAAGTAGTTAAAGTAGTACTATAAGGATTTTAGAAAGTATTTAAAAATTAAAATTATTAATCTTCTTTAATAGAACTGCAAATATTTAAAGCAGTTTTAGGCCTAAATTATTATATGGAATCTTTTCTAATACTTTAACGAGTTTCTAAAGTATTAAAATTAATGTTTGTTTAAGTAGAAATTTAATTTATAGGCTTTTAATTATCGTCTAAACTAATAATTTCAATGTTTTTTTTGTCTTAAAGAACTTAAATTTTTATATTTTATTTACTAATGTTTCTGATTTATTCTATTTTTGCTTTATAATCATTAATTTTATCTTTTTACTTTATATCGAGAATTTCTTTTAATTTCTTTTGTTCACGATATCTTCTTATTTTTTTTATATAAGAATTATATATTTTAAATCATTTTAAGATATTTTTATTTCTTAACCATCTATAAAATTCTTTTAAAAGAGTTAAAAGTTATTTAAATTTTAAAATATAAATATATAAATATTGTAAAAAAATAAAATATATAATATATAAATATATAAATATATAAATATATAAAAATATAAATAAAAAATATATATTTATATATATATATATACATATATTTATTTTTATTATTTTACACATTAATGTTATTCTTTTGCATGTTTAGATGGTCCTCCTGAGTAAAATCTTTTAAAATTTGAATTATTTCTTAGCACTTTACTTGATTTTAGATTCAGTTTATATTTTTCCTATTGATTTTTATTTACTTTATTTTTAACTGTATCTAATTGTGAGTATTTTATTTATTCTTCTGCTGTATGTTCTTGAAAATTTCTTTCTTCTTAAGTTTTGAAAATTTTTGAAGGTGGATGGTATACATGCCTTATATAATCTTATTTAAAATTTCTAGATGATTAATTTTTAGGTTAAGATATATTATTAATGTAATTATTAAAATTTTATTATTATTTAACTTTTTGTAATTATTTATGCTTTTCTATTTAATCTTTATCTTCAATTTCATCGGCATAAAAATTAATTTATTTTATGTCTTTTATTAATTCTTCTTATGTTATTTTACCTTCAATAAAATTTACTAATTTATCAAATCCTTTTATATTTACAGGTAATTATTCTTTAAATTTACCTTCTTTTTCCATTTTATAACATATTTATGCCAACATTTTGTAATTCTTCATATGAACTTTCATATATTCATTTTTTTCATATTATTTTGCTTTTGCAATATCATATTATTTAAATTTTATATAATTTTATTTTAATTAATTAGCTATAAATTATTATCTGCTTTCTTTAACTAATATTTAAATTTCTTCATAATTCTTTAGTATATCTTCGGCTAAACCTAATTCCAACTATATATAGAAAAAAAAATGAAATATATAAATAAACACAAGATTATATATATATATATATATATAATATATTTATATTTTTTTTTTATATATATATTTTATAAATATTTTACATTTGATATAACATCCTCGTCAATTATATCAACTGCATTTTACATAAATTTTTTATCAATACAAGAATTTAGTAATTCACTTGTATTTGCTAGTAGTTTTAGTTCTTCTATTGTTAAATTTTCTCCTTCAGCGTATTTATTTAAAAGATGATCTTGTTTTTTATTTTTAATCTTATTTATATATTTATTTATATTTTTTAAAAATACCTCTTTGCATTTATTTTTTCATATTTATAATATATCTTTAAACAAATGGAAGAAATCCAACATCATTCCATGATGAAGAATTAACTTCATTATAATATAATTATTTTTTATCTAATCTATATTATTTGAATTATTTTTCTTTTTTATTATCCCAAAAATTCTCTTTTCCTCCTGTATTTTATTCATTTTATTTTTTATTATTATCAGGAAAAAATTATGATTCTTGTTATTTTTTCTAAATTTACTAAAATCCATTCGAATCTTTAACTTAATAAGATAATCTTCCATCATTCACTTTATCGTTTTAGTTATTTGATAAGCCTAATCTGGATAAAAATTATTAAGTTCGAGGATTACCATAAGTACTCATATTTTAAAAAATATCTTTTGTTGATTTTAAAGGAGCATTTTTCATTTAAAACTTTACATGAGTCGCCTAAGTCTTTTTTCCTAATTTTTTCAAATCTTATCTTTCTTTTAGTTTTTATAATACTAATATTAAATTTTCATACTAAATATTTTATTTTTTAAATAAATTAAATTATTAAAAATATTTTTTTTATTGACATCATTAAGTTTTTCAATAACAATAGCATTTAATCTTTTTCTTAAACTTTCATATTTTGTTTTAACTTTTAGCCATGGAAAATAATCATCTTTTTATTTTTGATGACTTTTACTATTTTCTTTTTTTTCTTGTTCATATTATTTTCTTTCTTTTAATTCTAATCTTTCTCTAAAATTGTTTATTAAATTATTTATTGTTTTTTCCATACAACTTTATACATATTGATTTTTCTCTGCTTAAGTTTTAAATGAAGATAAAATTAATAATTGAATATCAAAAGCTTTCAAAACACTATTTTTTTTTTTTATAAATTTAAAAAATACTTTAATTTAACTTAGATGAAATTGAAGCATCATTATCGGTATTAATTTATATATTATATAATTTTTCAACTGTTTTTATTATTAGAGATTAAAATACTGTCGCTATTAAAGCATTTCCGAACATTTTTACTACTGAGCATTCGTTTTTTATATTATTTTATAATTATTATTTAAACTTGTCATCAATTAAATTTTAAAAACAGTTTTCTTTTTTCTCGCTTTTATTTAATAATATTAAAGTTCTCTTCTTTTCTGTAAATCTTAAAGGTGAATTTTATACTTATTGTTAAAAAAAATCTTTTTGGGTTTCTTCTTGTAATTATTCTCTGTATTTGCTACAGTATTCTTATAGTTTATCGTCGATTTCTTATACTGTTGATAATTCTATTTAAGGGTTAGATGGTTATATTTTTTTAACCTTTCATATGTTTTCATGCTTTTATATTTAATCATTATTTATATATTTTTTGTTATTAATTTTTTTTTTTTTTTTAATTGTTAATGATAAAAAAGAAAAATGTTATAACTTTTTCTTTTTGCAATAAAAATAAAATATAAATAAAAATTAAATTAAAAATAAAAAATATATTAATGTGATACAAAACATAAATTAAATATTATATTTTTACAAAAAAGAATAAAAAAATATTTCGTATTATATTTAATTTAAATATATGGAAAAAATATAAATTTATTGATTATTATTTAATTTAGTTTAAAAAATAAATTATTTTCTCTCAATATCAAATTATATTTATGTATTTAATTTTTTTTTTTTTTTAAATATTTTAACATATAATAGAAGAAATTAATTAATTATAATTAAGTAAAAAAAAAAAAAATATATATTATTTATAATTAATTTTTTTTTTTGTAATAATATAAAAATAAAATATTTTTAAGATATCAAATAAAAAATGTCAAAACAAGGTAAAAAAAGTAAAATAATTTATAAATAATAAACATTTAAATAAAAATAAGTTGATAATAATGATATTAAAAATTGCATAAATGAGATTTTCGATGAAAACGACGACAATTAAAACGAATAAGAAGATCAAAATAATAATTAAGGTTTTTAATTTTATAAAAATAATAATTTAATTTTATTTAAACAAAAATTAATAGAATAATCTTATTCCTAAAGTTTTTAAAATGATGAAGATGACTTTTATAATTCAAATGAATTTAACGAAGAAGATGAATAAAATAAATAAAATTAAGGATAAGAAGATGATGATGAATAAATTTATACTTCAAATGGTGATGATTAAAGTTTGAATAATTCATTAAAAGAAGATGATATCAAAAAAAGCGAAAATTATAAAAATCCATAAAAATATTAAAGATAACCAAATTAAAGGGATAATCAAAAATAAAAAGAATCAGATAAAAATGATAGAAGAAATAGAAAAGAACACAGGTATATTTATTTATTTTTAAAAGAAAAAATAATTATAATTATAAAAACCTATTATTAAGAAAAAAATAAATATAATTTTATATATAATTATTTTGATTTTCCTTATAATAATTTTTAAAAATATTTTTTACTATTTCAAAAAATCTATTTATATTAAATATTTAAAATAAGATAATATAGTAGATCTAAATCAGCATCCAGATCTAGATCTAGAAGTTATTCTAAAAATCAAGAACGTTATCATGAAAATGTAAAAAAAAAAATTATTATATTAATCTTCAATTAAAAATAAATATATAAGTGTTGTAACAAATGCAAAAAAAATGATAAAGGAGGTAAAACATGTATATGTATAGTTCCAAAAGATTCAAGATTTAGTAGTTTAGGAGCAACAGGATGTTAAACATGCGGATGTAAAGGATGCTCAAGGGATGATTTTTACAATTAAAGGAGAAAAACAAGCGAATAAAATTACCATTAATAAAAACCTTAAAAGGATTTTTAAATGAAAAACGGATGCTGTAAATTATGTTTGAAGGCATTCTCTTAAAGTGGTCGTGTAAATAAAAAAAATAATCAATAAATTTTATTTATTTTTTGTTAAAAAAAAAAAAAAGGCATGTATATGTCAGGTACCAGAAAAAGTGAGAAAAACATAACTACCGAAAAATGGATGCAAATTTTGTGGCTGTTAGGGTTAAAAACTTATTATAAAAATTTACTAATATAGGTTATATTAACAATCTTTTTTTATAAAAAAAAACAAAAAAAAAATATATTACAGGATGCAATCCTGAAGATGTTAAAAGACATTCGTTAGAAAGATAATATAAAAGAAATAATACATCAACAAATTCAAACAATTACAATAGTTAAAATAATAGAGAAAGGAATAGAAAAAGATCTAATTCACCAGATGATGATAATGATTTTAATAATATTGATAGATCAAGTAGATATTTTTTATTTTTTATTTTTTAACTTTTATAGATATTGGATAAATTATTTTAAATGATTTAAAAATGTATCCACCTGTAATTGGATTCGGAATACCTTAGAGAACTCATTCATATATATATGGTAAAGTTTAGGATAAAAAATGATTATTATGATTAATTATTTAAAAATAAATAAATTATTATTAATAATTTATATATTTTAATAAAAGTTTATATAAAATTTAGAAAAAGTAATAACAATCAGAATATATAAATTTAAAATTAAAATATTTTTTTTTTTTTCATAAAATTATTAGAAATAATAAATTCATTATAAAAAACTAAACTTATATTTTTTTTAGTTAAACATTTATTAATTTTTTTACTTCAGCTTATGAATTATTTTGATAAATATATTTCTTAAATTTTAATTAAATATTTATTCAAATTTTAAATAATACTTAATACTTGAGTAATTTTTTTAATAAATCTTATTTATTTGTTTTTTCGGTTTTTACCCTTAATTAATTATTCATTTTTTCCCCATATTAATTATTTAAAGACGAAAAGATTATCTAACAAATTAAGTGATTTTTTTTTGTAAAATTACCCAATTAGTGATAATACATATTTCGATTAATATATGGTTATATGCTTCACATATTTTATTAAATAATTAATGATATAGATGAAAGAAAATATTATCAATCTTATATATTGCAATTTAATAAATATGAAGAAATAATCTAAAAAAATTCTATATTTTTAAATCTTAATCTTTTAACGTTAATCAAATGATAAAAACTATCAAAAATAAGTATTAATTAATTTGAGTTTTTAAAATATTAAAATATGTATTAACTAAAATCCTAACTTAAAATTGGCTCCATTAAGATTTTTAAATTATGATTAAATTTTTTGAAGTAATTTTAAATTTAAGAAATATATTCCATCATTAAATATATAAATAAGCATTAATTATAGTATACTTTTTATTTTAAATTAATTTTATTTTTTGCTATTTCTTCAACTCAATAAATATTAACTGAATTTTTTCGAACTTATTATGCATTTTTATTATGTCACTTTTTCCACATGAAATTATAAGAAAAATCAAGATTTTAATTATTTATCAATTAATTCTCCAGTTTTCATACTTATTTTTTTTTATTTTAATATTTTATATATTTAAATTTAGTTTTATCAATTCATTTGATAATATTAATTAAAGCGTATTACCTAAATTTATTAGGAAGTATTTTTTCTTTAATTCATTAGAAAGTATTTTTTCTTTAATTTTATCACATAAAATTATAGTTTATAAAAATATGTTTGCATATTTTAAAAGGCATTATTAGAGGAATTATACATATGTATAGAACTTATTTTAATTTTAGGAGTAATTATATTATTTAAAATTTCGTATATAAATTATTGTATTTAATATTATTCTATATAATGTAAATAATTATACTTTGAATTATAACGCTTTTAATTTAATGAAAAACATATTATATTTGACATTTTATTTATTTCTGAAAAGCAATAAGTATATTTTAATTTATTAAACAAACAAAATGCTTTTCGAAAAAATATAAATGAATAAAACATTAATTTATATGAATATTATAATATGATTTTTTTAATTTTACATTTCCTTATTTTATTATTTAAATAAACATATATTTATTTTTGTTTAAGTTTGATATGGCTAACATTAACATTAATATTTCTATTTTTCGAAATTCTTTTTCAAGATAACCCCCCCCCCCTTCTAATTATTTTTCAGAAAAGGTTTGTATCAAAGGTTAATCACATTATTTTAGTATTATTCAATTTTAATTTTAATATTGATAAGTAAATAATAAAACTTAGTATTATTAATTATTAAATTAAAATTAATTTTTCATTTTTTAAAAATATATAATTTTATAGGCTTGTGATTATTTAAATATCTTAAAGATTTTGTTTTAAAAAAAGAAATGAAAAAATTAACAGAATTTTTATTAATAAAAATTAAGATATATATTTACTACTATATATTATATAAAATATATTTTTTACTTTAAATTATGATACCTATTATTATTATTATTACTTATTTATAAAGTAATAATTTTTATAATAAAGTATATTTAATTTTTTTTTTTTTTCAATATTAAAAATTAATAAACAATTATAAAAGCCAACTTCCTATAATCTATGTTTTCATAAAAATTAATTTATCTACTTATAAACATTCGCCTCAAACGTTTTGGGATCAATAATAAAATAAACTTAAGTATCTTCACTACCACAAATAACATATTTATTATCTAAAGAATTACACCAGCAAATCATATTTGGAAAGTATTTAGGTTTTTCTAATTTACGAATATTTTTAAGGTAAGGCAATTCTAAAATTTATATATGTTGTTTACTATAATTAACATATACCTATTTTTTAAAAAAATATAAATATATATTTTTTTTTTATATTTTTATAAATAAATTAAATTTTTACAAAATATTCCATTTATTAAGAATCTTTAATAATTTTAGGATTTAAAATAATCATAGAATCTTCTTTAAAGGAAGCTAAAAATTATCCATTGATACTATATGAATAAAAAGTACAATCTCTTTATGAAAAGAAAATAATAGAATACAAAGGACAAATTGATATTTCGACTTTATTAATTGGATAATATTTTGGGTGATTATATTATCTCAAAAACTAATAACTTTGGTAATTATATAAATTAATAGTTCCATCTAAACTGCTTGTTGCAAAACTTATCATATCTTCACAAATATTTATATCTGTAATTTCCTCAAAATGATCATAATAATGATAAATTTCATTAAATGATTAATAGTCAGGGCTTACTTTTATTATACAGACATCTCCATTTTTAGAACCTGTGATTAGAATTTAATATCGATTTTCAAAGTTCATTGCTGTTACAGTTTCAAAATGAAATTCTTTAAAATCTTATGTTATTTTCTCACTTTCTACATTATATAAATTTAAATGACCGTCCCATAGTCCTCCAGTTAAAATAAGCTATTTTTTTGTTAAATAAAATGTTAAGTATGTTTAATGTTTTATATAAAAATAAATATTTTTATTTTTGTTTAAACTTTTCCTTAATTCAAAAATAAAAAAGGAGGAATTTAAAAGGAACATGATTCATCAAGACAAAACACATTATATAATTTTTCATTTTTTAAATAATCGAGTTATATTTCTCTATCACTTATTGTATTAACTTTAAATGGATAATCTCTTGGATCTTAAGAAGTTAAAAGTCTTTTTTTTTAAATAAAATAAAGTAAAATGAAAATAAATAAAAAAAAATACTTAATGATACTAACTTCTCCATTTTTTCTTAAAGCCAATACCTTATCTTCATCCATATATTTTAACGAAACAATAGTTCTATCTTTTAAAGAATTAAAATAAAAATCTTTTAATTACAAATTCTATCCTTCATTACTTT
Source organism: Ichthyophthirius multifiliis (assembly GCF_000220395.1). Classification (NCBI taxonomy): domain Eukaryota; phylum Ciliophora; class Oligohymenophorea; order Hymenostomatida; genus Ichthyophthirius; species Ichthyophthirius multifiliis. The sequence goes on along the minus strand of NW_004086288.1, from coordinate 20,237 downwards.
TTTAGTTTTTACAAACCGATCTAAAAAACTACAAAGAGGTACTTAATTCAGTAAATGTTAAAAGCATTTTAGTTTAATTAAGAATTCTTTAGACATGTTAAACCTAGAAAATTTAAGAAGGAGTTTATCCAAAATTAATAATTTAACTTTCAATTCCAATTTTATAATTTTCATCCTTAATACTATCAATATCAATAGCATCTTCGTAAGTAAGATAATAAAATTTATTAAGATTATTCTCTGCTTCTTTTCCTTTTTATTTGTACCCGAAAATCAAATCAATCCATTAATTTATATTCTTCGAAACTAATTCATTTTCTAATCCTTTTCTATGCCAGACTACGAATTTAAAAGGGTCTTATCCACACCAAGGAGGTAAAGAAACATTATGAACTCTTTCTTTAGTTTATTATAATCCGAAATCATTTGCATCTAAATTTAAAAAAAGTTCTGGTAAAAAGAAAAACTCAGGTAATAATTCTCTCACATCAGATGTTTCTTCAGTAGCGTTTTTGTAAGTTTCTTTCATAGAAAAAAAAAGTCTATCTGCAATATCAAATTTACCGTTTTATAGAATCCATGCACCATCAGTATATGGCTTTATTCTTAATAAATACTAATAAATTATAGCTGGGGAACTATAATGTGTGCCAAAATGATAAGGAGGGATATCTTATATTCCACTTTCGTATTTAAATATGAATTATTTAATTCTTTCTTCTGTCCCTAATGCTCCCATAGACTTAGATAGGTCTCTATATAGAGTTTATTCTGATAGATTTAATTCTTTATTATCATATTTTTGAAAAATCCAAGGAAATACAGGATATTAAGTTAAGTCTTTAAAAGAACGACCAGAAAGGAAATTCAAAAGCATTAAATATTATAAATTGGAGTATTTACAATTAACCCATTCTTTAAAATGTTTCATTTTTTCAATGTTTTTTGTTTTCTATTCTTATATTTTGGAAAAAAAAGATATTTTTTCAACAACAGAATCTGAAATTTCTTTATCTGGAAAATTTAGTAATAATTAAGATCCATCTATAAAAAAAAATTCAACAGCAGATTTTCTTAGTACATATCTCCTTCTTAATATTTTCTTAATATAATTTATTTACCAAACTTTTAATAACATTCTATAGTCAGGAATTGTGTGATTTTATATACATAAATGGGATTCTTTTTCGATAATATTCTCAAAATAAAATGTTAAATAATTTTAGTCAAGTTTTATAGTACCGTTTCTTATTGTTAAGGATTTTATCCATTAACATTTGTAAAAAAAAATGTTAGAGTTACAAATACCATTATTAATATTATTATAAATATTAATACTATTATTATAAATATTATTATTATTATTATTATTATTATTATTATTATTATTGTTATTTTATTTATTATTTTAGAAATAAAAATCATCTTTTTAATATTGTTATTATTGTTATATTACCTTCTAGTTTATACCTGTGTATATCTATTTTAATTGTTTTATTATTGAAAATCTTTAAAATTATTTCTTTTTTATATTCCCTTATTGTTATAATGGAGTTAGTTAATCCTTATATAGTTGCTGCTCGCATTATTAATATTCAATTTATTCTTAGAGAAGAGTCAACTTTTTTCTTTACATTTATGCATTATTTTTATTATTATTCTTCTAAAATTCTTTTTCTATTAATTTTATTTTTAATAACGGCCTTATTCCTGATTTGGTTTAATATTTGGACATTTTATAATAAAACAATTTTTTTTAATTCAACTTTTCATAAGTAAAATCCTATATAAAAAAATGTTTTTTTACTTTATATATTTTGTTTCAAAAAAAATATATAGTTTACTTTTATATCAAAAATGTTATCATTTTAAGCTTTGAATTTTTCATTTTTCCAAAATCCTCCAAAAATTCTTTATTTTTTCCAAATTTTGTGCCATTGATTTTTTGCAAATCTAATAGTTTATTCTTATTTATCATTTGTGAATAATTTTTTTTCGTAAATTAATATATTTTTTTATATTTCATATTATTCTATTTCGTATTTTTATCGAGTTATTTTTTTAATAGCTTTATTTTTTTATTTATCTTATTTCAAATTTAAAATTAATTTGTTCTTATATTATTAAAAAAAATCATTATTTATAGTACTTTCATTAATTTCGTTATTTTTTTGAATTTTCTCAAAACAATTTACAAATCGTTCACTTAAAATTATTTCTTGTAAAAATTATTTATTAGTATTATTTTTGGAAATATTAGTTATTATTTCTTAATTTAGAAGATTTTTGTTTTCCTCATCTTAAAGAATAGAGCAAAAAATATTAGTAATTAATAAATTTTCTAAATTTTTTTCAATTACCTTTATTATAATGGAAAATATGTTTACCAATATTTCCTATATTTATATGTTTTTGGACATTTTTTCGTTTAGGAAGTAAATATAGGAAATCGAGTTTATTATAAAATCGCTTGCCCTTTATATTTCATTTATACTTTTTATATTATGAGCACATATTATACATGAAATAATTAAATTTTATAAGAAAGTTAAATTTTCATTAAATTTCACATTAATTCCTTCTTTTAAATTAAATTCTATTAAAAAAGCAGTTAAAAGGTATATTTTTTAAACAAAGAAGAGATTTTCGGATTATTTAAAAAATAAAAATTTACATAAATTTTAGTTTTGTAATTAAAATTGGATTTAGATTAGTTTTTCACTTTCATGAAATTACTTTTGGAATAAATGTGTGTAAAGATTAATTATTTTTTAAATTACAGGAGTGTCTATCCATACATTAAATCCATAAAAAGCTTTATAAGGTTTAGGAAAATCCTTTTCTTTTGAAACTAAAGTTATAAAATTTTAAAAAAGGAAAAAATTAAAAGTTTTAATTATGTTATCCGTCATAATTTAGAGTAGAATTATTATTATTTTTATTAAAAACAAAAAAGAAAATATAATTAATTAAAATTCTAATATTATTTTATAATAAAGAAACAGATATTTCAGAAATTTATTTTATATCATCTTTTATACTATCTAAACAATAAATAGAAAGCAATCTTTGCAAAAAAATAAATGATACATTTTAATTAGCTAATATTTTTTGCTAAGTTTCACAATTAATTTCTTCATTTATTTTCTCTAAATGAACTATGTATTAAATTGTTTTGTTCTCCACTTAGTTCATTCCAAATTTTAGCAAAATAGATAGTATTTTTGTACCGAAATTCCATGTATTTTCCATATTCTGATTTTGGCTTTCTTCATTTTAAATTATTTAATATAATAGATCCAATAGCCAATTATTAAATTCTATATTTTGTAACATTATAAGTTTATTTTTGGCGTTCCATTTAATAAGTAAATACATGTCTGTTAAAATTATATTTTAAATTAATTAATCACACATATTATAAACATCAACAAGTAACTAAAAAACACTTTTGAATTAAATAGTATCTTTTTCGTCTATAATGACTAGTTCTTTTAATTTGTTTGTTAAATCTCTATTAAGCATCCATTCCATAATTACAGTATAGAGAGGAATAAAATTGATTTTTTTAGAATTTTCGAAAAAAGAAATTTCCACTTAATCTGTCTTTTCATTTTAGTTTTAATCCGAATTTTCGTCTATTTTTTAACCATTTTTATTTGAAAGAATTAATTATTAGGATTTATATTTAGTTTAAATTTCTAATATATCTTTTTAATCTATTATTACGAAATCATTTTGCTTTGTTGTAAATGGTAAGTTTTATAAAGCAAAATATATTAAAAGAGATATACTTTAGTCATATTCTATATCTTGAATATATTTTATGTCATTCTTTATTATGTATTCACTTCTTGATATCAAACTTAGTACTTTTATACATAGTGCTTTTATAACTTATTTTTTTAATTTTAATTTTTTGTGGAGGTGGGGAAATAAAATATTACTTTAACAATCTTATTTTTATAATAAGTATATTATGTAGTTTACTCCATTATTTTACATAAATATTTAAATAAATATGAAATTCTACTCATCTTCATTTATTAAAATATTCTTTTAATTTTAATAATATTTTTAAAATAATTTTTAAGATTAATTTATTTTTACAGTTATTTTTTTTAAGATTTAAATATAAAAACATGGAGAATAGTCATTAACAAAAGATTTAATTAAAAGAAAAAAATCATTTACAGTATCATCTTTTTCTTTACTATATATTAGTAACTTTTCAATTAAATGTAAAATATATTTTAGTTTTTTATTATAATCTTTAATTAAAAATTCATAATTTTTTTCAATATAAGAATGTTATTAGCAGCAGATTTATATTTTTCCTTCAAATTTCGAAGACTTTTTTTAAATAAAATAAAAAATATTTATTAATATAATTATTATTAGTTAGATATATTAAAAAAATTAAAATATTTTACAATATATTCTAAAATATCTTATATTCCAAATAGTTTAATATTATGTTTGAAGTTCTCAATATATATATTATATATATAATCAAAATAAGATTAAAAAGTTTAAATATTTTCTATATTAATAATATTTGTGTTCATTAAAAATTAAACAAAATACTATAAAATTTAAATAAATAATATTAATTATTAAAAAAAAAAATAATACATCATCTTTTAATTATTTATCAAATATATTTATTCTAATTTCCATCATTTTCTCAACAATTTAATTATTTAAAATATTTATATTACTATCATTAATAAATTAAGATATAATAATAAAAAAATTCATTTCTTTCATTTCTTTTTAATAGTTCTTCATTAATAAATCCACAAGATTTAAAAGTTCATTCAAAAACTCAATTTAATTATCACAAAATTACAAATAATAATAAAAAGGTAATATATTATTCAATTAAATACTTTTTTTTCTATAATCACGGACTAAAAATCCTGTATTTTCGCAAAAAGAAGCTTATTTTTTAGAAACAATATCATAAGCAATTTTTTAGCTTGCTCTTATTGGTGTAAAAAGTATTTGAAATTTTTTAATTTATTAATTTTTTAGAATATTCAAAAATTATTCCAGATCTTAATTATTCTCTATTCCGAATTTCAAATTATTAAAAATTTCCATAAATTAAATAAATCTAAAAAAAACAAAGAATAAATTATATATTTTTATTAAATATTACGTTATATTTTCTTGGCTACCAAACATAAGAATAGTTGAAACTCTTCCAAGTAAATTTTTGAAAAAACACATTTTTTATAAATAACTTTCAGATTTAATTTTTGGAAAATCAATATTTATATTTTAAATTATATCTTCATTTAAATATATACTAATGTGATATTTATCTTAAAGCATTCCTTTTGTATGTAATAATTAAATTCCGAGTTTATTCCATGTATTAAAAGGAATTTTTATTAAGGATATAGGATCTTTCTTTTCACATCTGTAATTTAATTTTCCATCTTCTCCTATATAAAATTCAAAGTCTTTATTTTCAGCTTATGCAGAAAAAATAGATTAATGCTTTTTAGGACCAGATTCATGTAAAAAAACAAAAAAACAAAATAATTCCCTATTTATTAATAAAAATTTTATAAGAAAAATTAATAATTTTATACAAAACTTTTTTATTGATTTTTTTTTATTTATAAAAAAACTTAAATCAAAAAAAAAAAAATAAAAAGTTTTTTAATCTTTTTTTTTTTTTTTACTTGATTTAGTTTTTTTTTTATTAAAAAAAATCAAATAAAAGCTATATATATATTTATTTTTTTTATTAAAAAATTATTTTTTTTGTCAATTTAAATAAAAAAAAACTAATTCTTTTTTTATTTTTTTTAAAAAAAAAAAATAAAATAATATAATTTACATAATATAAATATAACTTTACTAAAAAACCATTTGATATGGTTTGCATTTATAATATCTAATCCACTTCTCAATCCATTAAAATAAAAATAATTATTAGGCTCATTTTAACTACTCCAAATTTAATATCCTAATATATCTCTAAGGATACATACTGAATTTATAGCTTTTTCAAACTTTAATTAGTTTGTTTGAAAGTCTATAGCATTCTGTCTAATCATATTATAAATATTATATTTAGAAATATAATTGTATTTTAAAAGAATTGAAATGAATGTATTATATGATTTTTTCAATTCCTTATCATCAGTATTAAGGTATTCACTTATAGTATAATCTAATATATTTTTCGGTGGATATTCTTAGCTTTTAATGCTTTTCTATACTAATAATACTGCATTTGTTTAAATAGACATTAAAATATAAGATAGTTTTTGTAAGAATAAGATCTTTTTTATATTTTATATATTATTAAGTATATTTATTACTTTTTATTTTGGATTTTATATAGATTTTAATTGCTCAAATAAGTAATATACTTGCTGAGGATTTATTATTATATTACTAATTTAGTAATGCTTATGTATGGCTTTCGATTTTACATCATAAAATAAATATGATAGTAATTCATCTATTTATTATTACTCTTATATATTTTGCATTTTGTCTAAATTGTAATGTGAATGCTTTTGTATTATATTTTTTATTTTTTTTAGAAATATTTTTATTTTATTTTTATTTAAATTTATTAAAAAATAGTTTTTTATTTATAGGCGAAATTTTTTTATAATATTTTTATTTATGATTATTCAATATTTATTTTTTTTTAAGTGCAAAATAAAATTAAATTAAAATATTTCTATTAATAATATAAGAACTAAATTGTTTCATTTTTATTAAAATAATAATAAAAAAAGTAATATTATATACTTATAGAAAATATAAAAAAAAAAAATTATAATAAATTTTATAAATTAAAAATAAATAAAATTTAACCATATGGTATATTTGTATAAAATTAATTTTTTTTTAAAAAAATATGAAAATTGCAATTAACATGATTTTAGGCTTTTAAATATATACATCTATTAAAATTTATAAAAATATATATTAATATTTTTGTCTGTAACATAGCTTTTCCTATAAATAAAATTTAAATATTTCATTTTTAAATCAGTTGCACATAACAATATATTTTTCCATTTTTCGCAAAATTTTTATATAATTTATCATAGTATGAAACATAAATAAGTCTTTCACAACCCAAAATAAAATCTACAGGACTTTTAAAAAATACAACTACTTAATCTTCTTCAATATCCTGGCCTACACATTCAATTCCATCACAAAGATAATCAAAAAAACTTTTAAAAGAATACAAATTGGAAATATTTTGGATTATAACTTTAAAGTTATCTGATAGTCCATATCTAATATCTTAAGAATTATAAAAAGTGAACCTTTTACCAATAATTTTTCTCAAATAATTTAAATTGAGTAGAATTTTATTGATATTTTTAACAGAAAGGAAAATATTGAAATCCAATTATAAAAAATTAAAATCTGATTTATCTTCTAGTTTTTCATTTAGAAATTCTTTGAAATTTGCGAATTAATTTTTATCAATATTTTCAAAAATAATTAAATTTTAAATTTCAGAATTTTTTTCAAAATAAGTTTTATTCATAAAAACAATTCTCAATAAAAATTCTCCTAAAAATTAAATTATTTTTTCATTTTAATTTTTTAATATTTCATCTACCAAAATCAAATCTTCCTTATATAAAATATATATAAATACACTCCCATAATGTAAAACATAATTAAATTATATATTCCTCTTAGTAAATATTTCCTTCATAAAAAAACTAAACTTTCTGCACATTCATTACATTTTATTAACGAAAAATTTATTCGATTATAAATTTCAAATTAATATTCATTTTTAATCTCGTATTAATATTCGTTTTTTGTTTTTCTCTTAATTCTTCTAAGTGTTCTTTTTCCATTTAAGACATCATATTACTTTGTGTTAATCCATCAATATCTGGATGTGTACATTTATGTTTTTCTATTATTTATTATCTTTAATTTTATGCTCTATTTATTATTTCTTGCTTTATTTATTCGCTTCTTAATGTTATACATGATGAAAGTCTCCTAAAAGCGCTTATTGTTTCGGTCATTTCACTACTATATGTATATATTTAATCAGTTCTTCCTTACTAAACTAAAATTCGTGCCACATATAAATTATTTTTCCAACCTTCTGAGCCTTTAATTGGAATGAAATCAACTTAAATTTCATCATTTATTACAGGATTTATAAATGAAATTATTTTATCATCTAACTATTATTTATTTTTTATTGTACAAAAAATATTAATATATGCGCATATATACTAAAAATTACATATTTAGTAAATTCTTCTCTTTATTTTAAAAATAATTTAATGCCAATAACTTTATATGTTAAGTCAGTAATTCCTATTAAAATAGCTCCTCCATTAGTATTTAAAAAACTCAAAATTTCAATAGCTAGTTTTCTAGTTATTTAAGGACTAACTATTGGCCATGAATATTATTTATAGTCTATTGTATTTGATTCACTTGTTTGCAATATTTCGTGATAATAATAAAATGAACGACAGCATTCTCGTTTTATATTTTATGTTTTTTCAGCTTATGTACTTAATTCATATTCAATTTCTGCGTCTGATAATTCACCATCTTCCATTTTTTATATTTTATTATTTTTAGTGTTTAATTTATTTATAGATAATATTTATTTTTTATAATATGAATTAATTTTTGTATAAAATTAATGTGCAAAATTATTTTTATTTATAAAATGAACATAATTTAATTATAGATTTAAAATTTTATTATAAAAATATTAATTAAATAAATATAAAATATTAAAAATAAGATAAAAAAATAAGTATCTAATATTAAAAGAATAGTTAGTATATAATTATAAATATATATATATATATATATATATATATATATATATATATATATATATATATATATATTTATTAAAAAATAAGTATATAAAATATATATTTTATCAAATAATTTGCATTAATAAGAGAAATATTTATTTAATTTTTAAATTAAAAATAATATAAAATTTAACAATAATTGAAACAAAATAATACTATTATAAAATAATATTTATATTATTAAAATAAAATAATAAATATATTATAATTAATAATTTATAAATTATTATTTTTATTACATTTATAAAAATTATTATTATTATTATTATAATAATAATAATTATTATTATTATTATTATTATTATTATATTAATTTTTATTATTATTATTATTATTTTATTATTTTATTATATTATTAGTATTACTAATATTTATATTATTTTTTATTATATAATTATATATCATTTTTATATTAGATTTTATTTTATTTTAATTTTTTAATCTTTAATATTTTACCTATAAAAACAAATATTTTTTTTTTTTACATTCATATTTATTATTTATTTATCATTATATAATTATACAATTTTTTTTATTTAATTTATTTTTAATTTAATAATAAATATATTTAAACATTAGTTATCATACTATTATTATAATATATTCTTATTTAATTAATTTTATTTTTTTGTTTATATTTTATCTAATTTTTTTTTAATATATTCAGGCAAATTTAAGTTTATTATTTATAAGATTAATAATGCTATTTTCAATTTATATATATGTCCTTAATATTTAAGATTTTTTTTTTTTTTAATTTTATAAATATTATTTTATACTTTATTATATAATGATTTCATTTATCATTAAATTCTATAATCTATTTAAATAAAAACATTTTTTTTATTACTTTATTAAATATAAATTATATAAATAATCGTTTATTATATAAAAATAAATTGGATAAGATTATATTAATATGTTTTTATATATAGAAATATTTGCATATTTTTTGATATTTAAATAAATTATTCTAATATATATTCTTATTATTTAAGTAAATAATAAGTATTTAATTTTATTTAATTAATAATATTTAAAATAAATAAATATATATAAAAGCAAATCAAACATATATATTATCAAAATTATTTATAAATACTTAAAAATATATAGTCTATATTTTAATTAATTATGTTTTCCAACATTTTTTAATTTTTTTTTTTTAATTAAATTATGATATTAATACTAGCTTTTAATTTCATTATACTTATCATTCCAATAATCTTATATTTAATGAAAAAGAATAAGTTTATTTTTCTTTTAAAGAAGTTTTAATTTTATATTTAAAATTATTATATAAATATACTTTATCGGAATTTATTTTTAAATAATCTCTATTATTAATTATTTTCTTATTAAATTTATTCTGAAATTCATTCAATTTTTAAAATTTATAAAGATATTTCTATATTTATTAATTTTTATTGATATAATTCTAGTTGATAACTTTTAAATTTGTTTATTTTTTATTTAATTTCTTTATTACTAATTAATTTGAATTATTTTTATTTTCTGATTAATACTCAAATTGTTATCAAAATTAATATGAATTTCAAATTATTAATATCAAAAAGGATACTTTATATTTTTAAGGAGATTAAATTTTTAGATTTTCATTTTCTTACTTAATACAAAATGTTTATAAAAATAAAATAAATTATTTTTTCTTTATTATGATAAAAATATAAATATCATTTATTAGTTTAATATTTTTTTTTGATTTATAAATACAGATATATTAAATAATAAATCTTATAATAATAATATTATATGTTTTATTTATTAGTTTTTGTTTTAATTACTTTTTCTTTAAAAAAAAAAAAATTATTGCATTACTTATTTTTATATTTACCAAAAAAAGCTATAAATTTCATTATGAATATATAATTAATTATATTTCAAACTTGTTTATTATGCTTATATCATTAATTAAATTCTGAAGTCGTTTGTGCTTTTAACCTAAATAAACTACAATTATTTATATCAGTTATTTTCTTATCATTATATTTATTAATTTCAAAATGATTTCTTTTTTTTAATCAACACTTCTTCTTTTTTTTTCCTCTTGAGTATTTAGATATAAGATTATTTTGATATAGGAGAGTTTAGATTTTTTGATGAAAATTAGAATCTTATTTTATCAAAAATTTTTATTTTTTATTAATCTAAAATACTTCTTTCATCATCCCTTATTTTATTTTCTATTTTATACTTATTTGGAGTTTGAATATCTATTTAATTTTCCATAGAAATTTAATCTAATAATGTACTAATATTAATATCACTATTTTTTTCAATTTATGCGCTTATCCATTTTAATAAATACCTATAATATTTATCATCTTTATATTTCTACTCAAAAATTAATTGAATTTCTTAGAAATATTTAGGTTTATTAAAAATACATTTTTTATTCAAAATCGAACTAATATATTCTAATTATTAATTTTATACAAATTCAATTAATTTTTATTAAACATTTCTTACATCATAAACTTAGTTCAAATACATTAAAAAAGGAATTAATTAGAATAATTCTTAATCTTCTATATCATCAAAAAATGAGTCTATTAAAATCGCATTTTCTTTTTAGAATAGAAATGAACATTCAGAATTCTTTTTATAGGTTTTTTTTTTAATTATATATTTAAAATATATCATAATATTACTTTTTGGCATGACTTAATTTATCTGTAAATTTTTTCAAAAAACTCAATTTAAAAAAAAATAAAAATATAATCCATTTTTTTTTTTTGTAGATTGAGTTTTTTAAAAAATATACAGAAAAAAGCATGACAAAAAGTAAATAATATTTATTAAAGCAATATAATTAGTTTTTTTTATATTATATAAAATATTTAAATTCTTTATTATTTATATAAATATATTAAATTTATAATTTAAATTATCTATTTTAATTTATAAATAAAATAATTATTTTTTTAACATTTGTTTTTTATTACATCAATTATAATTATGTCCTTTAAATCTCTTTTTAATTTTGATAAATCTTTAACAAAAATACCATTATGAAATGTACAATTTTCTCTAAAAATTCTAGATGCGACAACTTTATTTTTATCAATTTAATCAATAACAGGATTTGCATACTTTTTTTTAAAAAAATATATATATAATAGATAATATTATTTAATGTATAAAATACTTCTCCCAGACTTGCAGTAAATATAATTATTTCATAATATTGACTTAAAATTTCTAAGAATAATTCACACCCTGGTCTTTTCTTAACATAAATATCAAATTTAATATTTTAAATATTAATCTATTTTTATTATATATAATATTTTTTGAAAAAAATAAAAATATTTAAAATTAAAAAATTTTAAATAATTATATAGTAGTATATATTTGATTTTTGTAATTTAGTTATTTTATTTTTCCTCTTAATAATATAAATTATAAACAAATTTTTTTATATAATAATATTATATATATATATATCTATTTATTTTACAGTCAAAGTAAAATCATAATCTTCTACTTCTTTAAAATAACAATGAACTAAAGTTTCATCCAAGTCAATAACAAGAGTTTTTAGGTCCTTTTTATTTATAAAAATTAAATTATTTTTCAAATCATAAGTTTATTTTGCCTATTTTTTTTTTTTTTTAATAGACTTTAAATTTAGATTATTTTGGTTTTATTTATTAAGGATTTTTTAAACTGCTTTCCTTTCCATTTTAATAAATTTTCTTTTAATTTGCTTTACCATTAGTGCTTTATATAAAACAACTGCATATAAAATCTAAGAAGCCAAATTATATAGTACTTGTATTTTATGTATTTGTCACCTATACTTATTTATTAGTTTAATTTTAATCACTTTTTTATATATAATTATAATCAATATAATTTTATTAATTTATTATATTTAATATTAATTATTTTAATGTTTAAATAAATGGATAATAAAAAAAAATATTACTTTTAATTTGCTTATGTAATAAACGAACTTAACATTTTTTATTTTTCTTATAAATTTTGTTCGTTTTCCCTCATTTTTCGTTAGTAAAAAAAAATATTTATCCAATTATTTTATTATAAATTAATTAACAAAAATATATTAATTAATTTCTTAAAAAAAAAAAAAAAAAATTATAAAAAAAAAATGTAAAACCAAGAAAATAAAACATAAAATCAAGAAAAAACAACAATCAGACATCCTCGTTTAGATAAAATCTTATTTTACTAAATGATTTTATTTTATAATAATTAGCAAAAGCCTAAATAAAGTTATTCCAAAATCCAAACAACGAAAGATTGGTTTGACAATTTTTTCTTTAAAGATTGCCGTGACCCAAATTATTCATATACAATATTAAGACTTCTCCTCCCAGTATATGATAAAGAGAGAGGAGCGTTTGGTTTAAAAGAAAAAGTTTTAGCAGATATTTTCTCTAAAGCCCTTCCTCCTAGTAAAGATATTTTAAACAGATTAAGATTTTATAAAAACGCTACTTATTAACCACATTAGGCTCCTATAGGTGATTTTGGAGATGTATTAAAACATGTATTGGATGATTTTTGCCCAACTATGCATGTAATAACAATAAATTAAGTTGATGAAAATTTAAATAAATTAGCTTAAGCATAAACTAAAGAAGAATAAATCGAAATTATAAGGTTTTTAATAAAATAATGCACATCAGAAGAAATGAAATGGATAGCAAGGTTTTTTTTTTAATACAAAAAATAATAAATAATAATTTTTAATTGAAATAAAAAAATAAAGATTAATTTTAAAAGATTTAAAAATAGGTATAAATCATGATAAAACATTAACTTTATTTCACTAAGACGCCCTAGCTTTATTTAATACTACATCAAGTTTAAGAGAAGTATGTAATGAATTTTAGGATAAAAACCACCGTTTATAAGAAGTAATGAGAATTTTTTACCCTATAAGGCCTATGTTGGCTTAAAAGAAGAGTTTGAAGGATATCTAATATATTTTAGAAGGTAAAGATTTCCTAATAGAGACCAAATATGATGGAGAGAGAATATAATGTCACGTAACTGAGAATGAAATAAGATTCTTTACCCGAAATTCGCATAACTATACAAATATATACCACAAGATGTGCGTAATAGTCCGTCATGGGATTTCATAAGAAATAAACGAATGTATACTAGATGGTGAGATGGTCGTTTTAGAAAAAGAAAGCGGATAATCAGTTTAATTTGGGATGAATAAAGTAGTTGCATTATCAAATGAAGATACTGATTTTTGCATTTGTTATAAAGTTTTTGATATTTTATATATTAAAACTAAAAATGGAAATGATGTGAATTTACTTAGTTCAACTTTAAAAGAAAGAAAAGAAGTTTTAAAAAGTGCAATTGTAAATGAAATAAAATATTAATTAGAAATCATATAAGGAAACGAGTATTCTAGATAGGAGGATATTTTAAATGAATTCAATGAAGCAATGAATAATAATGAGGAAGGTATTATCATCAAATAATTAGATAGTTAATATGTGCCAGATGAAAGGTCTAATAAATGGATTAAAATGAAAGGAGATTATTATGAAGGAATCACTGATACATTAGATTTAATTGTTTTAGGAGCATTTTTAGGAAATAAATCATATAAAACATCAGGCATAGGAGATTGGACAGATTGCTTAACTCATTTTTTACTTGGAATAAGTAGCTATATTGATAAAAATGTGCCTACAAATTCTGTATTTTTGCCATTTTGTAAAGTTGGAACAGGATATACAGATGAAATTTTAAGAACTATAAAAATAAAATTAAGAGATTAATGGGTTAGAACATCAAATTTGCCATCTTTTGTTTAAAATTGCAAATTATAAAAATCCGTAAAAATGAAATATATATATATTAATATAGATATATATATATCTATATATATTTAAATATATATATATATATATATTATATTATATATATATATATATATAATATTATACATATTTATTTCCTTATATATTGAAAAAAATATATTTATATACTTTTATAATATATTTTTAAATATATATATTTAAAATTTATTATATTAGGATAAACCTGAAGCTTTTATTAATTCGCCTGATAATTCGCTTATTTTTGAAGTTAGGGCTTCAGAAATTATTAATTCTCATAATTTTCCAACTCATTATACTTTAAGGTTTCCTCGTTTTGAAAAATTGAGAACTGATAAAGATTGGTATGAATGTATGACATTAGAAGATTTATAATAAATGAAAAATAATTTAAGTAAAAAATAAGGCGAAAGTGATGCTGAGAAAAGTTAAAAAGAAGATGGAGAAGATAATAATGAATAAGGTACAAGATCACCTAAAAAAAGAAAGCAAATTAAAAGAAACCATCAAGAATATGCAAATTAGATAATGTAGTAATATTAATAAATAGATGTTTCTTAAGTTAATTTAGTTTCTTAATTGTTTATTGGGTTTGTTTTTAATATTATTAATTGTGAAGAAGGTGAAAAGCAAAATCTCTAATTTTCTATTATTTCTAATAATGGATAAGTTTTTTAAAATGATTCCGGAAAAGTAACACATTATTTAGCTTATATGCATGATTTTAGAGTTTAGGCAATAATAAATAATTATAAAGTAAATGTTTTGAAACCTAAATGGGTATTCGATTGTATTAAAAGGAAAGAAATTCTTGATTATGCACCAAAGTATATAACTTTTGCATAAGAAGAACTTAAATAAAGAAATATAGCTTTATATGATAAATATGGAGATCCTTATTTCAAAGAAATAGATGTTGAGGAATTAAGAGATATTTTAGAAAATATGAGCTGTGATGATGAAATTTTCGAAAAAGATAAAAGTCTTGAAAAAGAAAGAGATATTCTTTAAAAAGAATTAGGAATAGGATTTAACTAGAAAACTTTTTTTTTATTTATTAGAAATTCAAATGAATGGAAATAAATTAAAATTAATATTTTGTAAAAAGGAGGAAAAATTTTATATGATTTAGATTAATAAAAATTAATTGATTTTATAGTTGATTATAAAATGAATTAGGAAGAATTGGAAATTGCTTAAAATTATATAGATGCGAATCCTTAAACTAAAATTGTTTAATATTAATTTATTGATTAATATTTATGATTTTTTTTTTTTTAATTTAATTTTATATTATTTTATTTTATTTTTTTCTAAAATATATATTTATATTATTTTCAATTTTATTAAAAAATTATAAGAAATATTTTTTTATTTTAATTAGTATTATTATTATATATATTATTATTAAAAGTAATAAAATTTAAATTTTAAAAATTTTATTGGAAATACAAAAAATAATAAAAGGCTCTATTTTTATTATTTATTAAATTATTTTTAAATTTTTTAAAAATAATTAATATAAAAAAAATGTAAATAAATATATTCGATAAAAAAGAGTTTTATAAAAAATATTTAAAGTAATATTTAATCGAAAAATTTTCTATTTTTTTAAACAGTTCTTAATAAATAGAAATGTAAAATTAAACTAAATTTTAAAAAATATTTTATTATTTTATAATTTTAATTCTTATATCAAAATATATAATTTTTTAAAATAAAAAAATAGAAATTCATTATTTAATTACATAAACGAATACATTATATTTTCATAAAATATATTAAACGAAAGCGAATAATCATAGCAATTATTAATTCCTGAAATATTAGAGAATATATTTTTAAATGATGATACAAATAATTAAATAAATATCAATATATTACATAAAGTAAATAATAAAATATTTATCTAAAAAAATATTATATATATATATTTATTTCAATAAAGACCGAAAAGTGTTTATTTAAAATATTTTTATTTTTATAAAATATAAAATTAATGTATTAATACTTAATGAATTCTTAAAGTCTTGAAAAAAACGAAAATTATAAGAAAAAATATGAAAAATAATTAATAAAACATGTAGATTATTTAAAAATAATAAATTAAATGTAATAAGAATAATGTTTAAATGAAAAAATGTTATTAATATATAAATAATTGCTTGATATTTAAACTTAATCAAATGATTTTTATACATACTTATATTAATTTGCAAAAAAAATAGAATTCAATAATTTATAATAATACGTTAAATAAATATAAAATTAATTATAAACTTAAACATAAATTTGCGAAAAATAAGAGTAAGTTAAAATTTAAAAACCTTTATTAAAACATTAAAATTAAATTGATTCTTAAAAAAGTATTTCTACAAGTGAAAATAGCGAATAACCTAAAATAATTTCAAATAAATAAAATAATTATATTAATAATTCTATTTAAATAATAAAATAATAAATTTAATAATAAAACATTATATAAAAAAATATCATTTAATAAAAAAAAAATAATGACACTTAGTTTATTTTCAAACCTATAAGTAGAAGTAGAACAATGTATTCTTAATAAATTTGTAGAAAAATATAAACTAAAAGCATTAATATGATTTAATAAAAAAGATAATCTAATATAATACTTGAAGCTACAAATAAAATATTGTAATAATAAAAAATAGGCATTGAGGAAACTAATGAAGATAGTGAAAATTCTTTGTAATTTTAAAATCTTTGGGGTCATAGAAAATAATATTGATAACAAATAAGTTTTTCCTTATTTAATTATTAATAAAAACTAAATTTTATTTATAAATATATATCTTCTTTTATTTTAATATAAATTATTTAATTTATTTACAATTTTAAAAAACTCTATCATTTGTATTTGTTGTATTTTTTATATTAAAAATAAATTTATAATTTTAATAATAAAAATAGATAAATATATATATTTGTACACATTTCTTACTTTTTTTTTCATATTTCCTCATCTTATATTTCATTTTAATTTTTATATTCGTAATTCTTCAAAATAAAATTTTGTACTTATTCATAAACTTAGTCATTTTCATGGTATTGTAACTCTTAAATCCTTTATTTAAAACCTAATTCTTAAAGTACACTTTTTATTAAATTATTTTCAAAAGATTAGGTCAGATTTTCACCAAATTTAATTAAAGCATCAACTCCTTATAAGCTTTTTATAATAATGTTAACATTATCTATTTAAATCATTTTAACATATAAATCTAAAATACCTTTTTCTACTAATTTTATTAATTGGAATTTATTTGCTCCGAAAACAAAATTATTTATACATATACATACTTCAAAAATAACCTTTATTTATATTTTATTTTATTTTTTTAAAAAAATTACTTCTTCTGAATCTATTTTTCCTATAAGAATTATTTTATCAATAATCCTGTTAAAATTTAATATTTCTTATATTATATTTTCACCCTCAATTATTAAATTTCCTAAACAAAATAAAGCATATTTTCTAACCTTTGTATTTGTATTATCAAGAGAAATAGATAATAATTCCAAAATATTATTTTATATATATATCTATTTATTAGTTTTTTTTAAAAAAATAAGTTAATGTAAAATCTTTTATTTATTTTTACTTCAGAATTATTTTAAAAATAAATTAAATTTCCTAATATTATTAAAATATCCTATTAGTATTATTATTAATTAAAATATTATAAAATAAGTTTAAAATTATCGATTTTTTCAGTTATTAAATTACAAACGTAATTATCAATTGACATATTTTTAATTATTTTTATTCCGTATTAATTTAATTCCATATTTTTTTAATCTTTTAAGCATATTTTGCATATATCTAGAAATTACTTTTTAATTTCTTCCTAAAAAATAAAATTATTAATTGATTAATTATATTCACAAATAAAAAAAACTTTATTTAAAACATCAATTGTTAAATATTAAGATAAAGTAAGATATATCCATGCAATCAATATTTTATTTTCAGAGTTTTCTTCAGTTTAATATTTATTTTTAATTATATCCAAATTACCCTATTCATAAAATAAACTAATAAGAGAAGAATATGTTAAACATAAATTTCCTAATCCAAATAAACCCTTTTAAATAAAATTAACTTTTAATTAATAACAATATTTTTTTTTACTAATTAATAAATATTATTATTTTCACTTTATAAAAATTATGAAAAAGCATCAAATATATAATTTAAGTCTGCTAAAAGATCTTTTTTTATTATTTAATTTTCAGTAGCAATAAAATTTTATAATATCCATGCAGCTTCATATTATAAAACATCAATTTCATTATTTTTTAAAATTTCAATTAATAAATTATGTATTCTTTATTATATTAAAATCTATGAAATTTCTTAATTGCTCTTTAAAACAGTTAAAATTCTTATTTTTTTAATTTATTATAATAAAATATCTATTTTTTATAATTCTTTATAATTATTATAATCTTATTTTAATTAATTGCACATTTCAATTATATATATTTCTAATTTCTAAAAATTAAATAATTATAAAATTTATATTAATATAATATTTTACTTTTTGATTGTTGTATATATATTAGGGTATTATTGCATATATTTATTAATTTGGCTAAACAGAATTCATTTCATATGTAGTTTATTATAAATATTTAGTTCTACACTTATTTAAAAGATCTTTTACTTAACTTTTACGCATACTATTTCTTATTAATTGTCGTTTTTTATTAATCAAATTTTCTTCACTATTTTTAATCATTTTTTTAAATTTAAAAAAAAATATATAAAAAACAAATTTATTATTATATTATGAATAAAATTTTCATATAAAAAAAATAAAATAAATATAATAGAGACATATATTAAATTTAAATAAAAAAATAATTATAATAATAAATTATATAAAACTTCTATGTTTTGATATACAAAAAATAAAAAATATTTATTATATATATTTATATAAAAAAGTTATATAAACAAATATATATAAATATAGATAAAATTATATTAAAATATATAAATAAATAAAAAATATATAAATAATATATTTAATAATTTAAATAAATATAAATAAAATTATATTAAAATATATAAATATATAAATACATATTTATTTTAACAATATATATATATTTATTTTTGTATTAATAAAAAATATATTTATATAAATATATTAAAGATATTTTATATTTTTAATTTTTCTTTTTTAATATTTTTATTAAATATATTAGTATATATTAAATATTTTATACATTTACTTTTTTTTTTTTATAATTTAAAATATCTTTAAAAAATAATATATTTTAGATTGTATTAAAAAATTTTTTTTTTTTTTTTTTTTTAAATTAAACATTAAATTATATTTTTAAAAAAATATTAAAAAAATTTATAAAATTACCACCTTTAAATATTATATGAGGGGGGAGAAATTATATATATATATATTATTTATTATTAAATTAGATTAAATTAAATTAAATTAAATTAAATTAAATTAAATTAAATTAAATT
>NW_004086289.1:0-36065 GCF_000220395.1 Ichthyophthirius multifiliis | reverse complement strand
GAAATACATATGTTTATTTTGCTAAGTTTATAATATCCTTTAATTAATTTTTTATATTTTTTTTTTAATTATCAATTTGTTAGATTTTATATATTATTCTTAAAAAAAATTTTATGATTAAATAATTTTAAAACTAATTTCATTTAATACATATTAAAAAAATTATTATAACTAAAAATCATTTAATTTTATTTAAATTTAAAAAAGAATGATTCAAAAATATAAAGAAAATATTAAATCCTATTTTAAATTAATAGAATTAATATAAAGCCCATATTTATATAAAATAATGACAAATATAAGCTTTTTATATGATAATCATAAATTTGATCTAATATATTAATACTTCCTATAATATTTAAAATAAGTTAATTATAAAATTATTAAAAATAATTCTAATATTCTTATTTTTACTAAAAAAAGTATATACACTTGAAATAATAATATTATACACACAAAATTTTTATATAATTAATTAAAAATATATAACTATTAAATTTTACAATCTAAATAATATAAAAATCATAAATTAAAATCAATATTATTTACTTATTCAATCTATTATTATTTATTTATAAAATAATATATAAACAATAATTTCGATTTATTTATTCAATCTTCAGTAATAAAATAAATATATAAATAAATTAAATATGACATCCTTCTTAATTATTAAAAGAACTTTTTAAATATAAATTTAATATTTGACTTTATAATTTTAAAAATAAAATTATTAAAAATTAATATTTATAGTATGTATATTCTTTTTTTATTGTAAAATTTTCATTAATCTTAAAAAAGTAAAAGTATATATAATTAAATTATATATTATGTTTATTAAATAAGAAAAATAATAAAAATTTAAACACAAATATTTATTTAATAGTAAAATAATATAAATAAAAAATAATATTTTTTTTTAATATAATGATATCATATTTTATTATCTTTTAAAATTAAAGATATTTGTATATTTTAATTATAATTTTAAATAAGATAAATATTATTATACATATTTTTCCAATTAACTCTATTTTTTAAAAAAATTATTAAACCAAATCAATCATTAAAAAAATAATATAAATGAAATTCTATTTTAAATAAAATAAAAAAAATCTAAAAATATAATATTACTATCTTTTATTTTAACTCATTAAAAAATAAGATAAATTATGAAGAATTTACGCAATCCTAAAATTAATTTAGTATAAGATTTACGCACTAAATATTTAATAAATTTTATTAAAAAGATATAAATTTAGCAATTACATTATATTTTTTTGTTTAATTTATTTAGAAAAAATGCTTACATTGCTCTTTATTATTAATGATATATATTTATTTCAAATTATTGCATATATAAATCATTTTATAAACTATTTTTAATTTTTTATTAATACATTATGACTATTTTACAAACTATTAAAAAATAAAATAATTTAACTTGAAAAAATATAAAATTATTACAGGCTTTTTTCATTTCATTATTTTATGAAAAAAAACCAAATTTAAATAATACTGTCTATTTAATATAATTTTTAGCAAATAACTATTAATTCAAAAAATCTACTTTCTTTATTAAAAAATTAAATGATTAATTTTAAAGAATATATTACTTTCTAAGTTTTATTTAATTTATAAAAATAATAGAAATTTATACGCTCTATTTTTATCATAATTAATAATAGAATAGTTATAACTATTACAGCCTGTAATTTAAATAAAAGTAAAATAAACAGAATTATTAATAAATATTAATTTAAACGCACTATATAAATGAAAATTAAAAAGATATAAAAAACTTTAATATATCTTACTAAATTGAAAAGATTTAAATAATTTATATAAATTCTGAGAATTTTTACATATTCCCAACTAATTTAGATTCAGTAATTTAAATAAATAAAATAAAATTTAAAATACCTTCTAAAAATAGACATATCAACTCTATGTCAAGTAATCTTCATTTAACCTTTTAATATTATGTAAACAAAAGTCAAATTTCAATATTTAGAAGTTTCGAAAGATGTTTAAAAGATTAAAATTTATATTGTCAAACATAGTAATAATTTATTTGAAAATTCATAATATTTAGTTGTGTAAAAAAATAATATTATTTAATTTTTGCTTATTAACTAAAGATTAAAGTTAATAATAACCCGTTCGTTAATAGAAATACTAATTACTTTAATTTTTTTATTAAATTTTATAAAGCTGAGAATAAAAATAATAATTATAATAAATAATTTAATAAAATTTTATTTAAATATTATTTTTCATTTGAAATATGTATATATTTCAATAAGGTATTTTTTTTAAAAAAAAGAATAATATAATATAATTTAAATAGCTATAGCAAACAAAGTTTCTAGTTTTATTTTTATAAAAAAATATATTTATATAATAAAAAATTTACAAGAATGAAAATATATAATTATAATATGATAATATATTGGGTTTAATTTTTATAAAAAAAAAATATATATTTTCTATTAAGGTATATATTTAGTTAATAAATTTAATTTTAATTTAAATATAAATGTTTTATTTATATTATTAATTTAAATTAATATATTTATTATTTTTATATATTTAAATATACTATAAATTAACTAATTTTAAGCTCTTTATTAATTTGATTACAAACAACTTTTCCAATAATCAAAAATTTATAAAAATTATTTAAAAATTTTAAATCAGTCTCAATCTAAATTATTTTCTTAAAAAGAAATTATTATAAATTCTTATAATAATTTCTTATCTAATTATATTATGTTTTTCTAATATCAGAATGTTATTTATAAAAATAAATTATTTATATTATACTTTAACATCTTTTTCTTTATAACTTTATTTCTAACATTTATTTTTTTTGTAATATTTTATCTCTTATTTTTTATAATTTCGGTTTCTTTTATTATTAAATATATTCATTTAATTTTTTCTATTATTTCTAAAAGAAAGGATTCATCTGTTGCTGACTTGTAGATCAGAATAGTAGTTTTATAGCAAATGTTTTATACAATAGGCAATAATAATGCTATATATTTTTTTTTTTATAAATTAAGTTTATTATAGTTGCTCAAAATATAATAATTTAAAAAAAAAAATTATTCTATAATTAAGATTAATTATTCTTTTTTTAAAAAAAGTAAATTTAAGAAATATAAATTAATTAAATAAATAATAAGATATTTTTGTAAATCTTAAATAGTTAATAAAGTTTTCTAAAAATAATAATTACTTATTTATAATATTATATTTATAAGTATTTCTTTAATAAATTTAGCAAAAAATAAAATAAAAAAATGTATGATGTTTATAGATTTTTATCTATTATTAAACCAGATATAAAAATAATATTTATAAATTTAAGTTTTAATAATATTAATTTCTTTAATAAATCAACATAAAAAAAAGAAAATTAAATTAAATAAAAATTATTTATTTGAAAAAAAATAGAATTTTAATTAAAGATATAAGAAAATGATAAAAAAAAAATATATATATAAATAATTAATAAATAAGTTTTTATTAAATTATTATTATAATAATTATATTATTATTAATATTAATATTAATAATAATATTAATATTAATTTTATAATAAAATTATTATATTTATATAATTTTACTTTAAAAATATTTTCATTATAATATTTTATTTGTATTAATATTATATATATAAATTACTTTATTTTAATATTATAATAATATAACTAATTTTTTACTTAATATACATTTTATATAATTTTTTTTAAAAAATAAATTAAAACTATATTTAATTAAAATTTACATTTATTTTATACTTAAATCAATTCTTGATATAATATCTTAATTTCAATTAATAATACAAAAACATAATTTACTAAATATTGGCTAAATTTTAATTTCTTTATTCCTGATTTAATACCAACCGAAATATACAAAAGTTAATTTTAACATATATTTATAAAAAATAAATATATTTTAAACTTTAATATATCAAGTAAAATCTCTATAATTTATTAATTAAAACTATATTATTAACGTCTTTTGATGCATTTTAAATTGCTAAAAAAATTAAATTTTTAATTTCATCTAATATATTCAGGGTAAATCATATATATCATCAAAAAAATTACTAGATATTTTAAAAATATTAAAATAAATTTATGAAATTCTGCTCTATATCAATATTCTTCTAATTCAATTTTACATATAATGTTACTAACATACTAAAAGTTATAATATTATCTCTTAAAATATCTCTCATCTTTTAGATGTATTTTTCTCTACAATGATTATTCTTTTAATTATATTTTTTATTTAAATTATATTATTGGTTTAAAATAGTTTAAATTCATTTATTTTTTTATTTTTAAATATTTTTTAATTATTTTATTATATTTATTTATAAATTTATCTACGTTTATTCTTAACTTAAAAAAAAAATTAGATACTTCTAATTTATATATAATCTTCTGTTAATTATAAGAAATTTCTTTAATTATAAACTATTAAAAACATCATTAAAATTAACATAATGAAATATCGCATTCTAAACTTACATTTTGTGAATATTAAATGAATTAATTATTTAACTGTGTAAAATCTAAACAAATAATTATCAATTTCTAAAATTATTACATGGAACATAAAAAAAAATAATCATTATTAAAGATTAATAATCATACATTGTATTTATAAATTATATTTTTCTTCAAAATTAATTAATAATTTATAATATATAATTCTAATTAATATATGATATTATAAACTAAATAAAATAAAAATATATAAAAAATAAAATTTTTTTTAAAAAAAATATATTTTATAAAATATATATATATATATATATATATTTATATATATATATATTAATATACTTTAAATGTTAAAGTTTTATTACTTATAGAACAATCTGTATGCACTCCACATTCAAATTAACAAAAGCAAATTTATTAATTTAATATTTTGTTGTATTTATTATTTTCAAAAAAAGTACTTAAACATAATTAAGAATTTATTATTTTTTATTTTTATAAAATAAACATCTTCTTCATTAGAAAACATAATTAATTAATTAATTTTCCTTTAGCAATTTTTTTATTTAATAATATTTATTTATTATTAGAAAACATTATTTTAAGATAGCTCAGGTTTTTATTTTATTAATAATAAAATAAGTTCGAAATAATAACATTTAATATTAATTTATTAGAATAATAAATGACTAAAAAATATTTTTCTAAAAAAATATATACATTCAAATCAAAATATCATACTGTTTTATTTATAAAGTATTTTTCTTACTATTTATTGTTGCATACAAAATATAAATATATAATATAAATGCTATTTCAATTACAAATAAAAACATTTCATTTACAAATTTAAAAAACTATATAAAAATAATAAAACTAATTTTATTATATATATTAAATAATGAAAAATAAAAAATTATCATTTAATTATGTTTAATTTTCATTACCACCCTATGATAAAAAAGCAGGCCTAATTCTATTATCATTAGTATCAAATATTTTTTCGTTAATATTATAAACTTTCTTTACACCAATAACTTCTTCTTTTAGATTCTTTAAAATTAAATCTATTTTTTTTGTGGCATCCTAAACTGCTTCTCTTAATAGTTTTTCTCTTGCTTTTTGTATTTGTTTTTCATCAGGAGAAAATTTAATATAATCAACAGAATTAAATTCATTATTAATAGCATTATCAATCACTTATCCAGCCTTTTATGAATTAGAAGATTTTATCAAAATCGAATTTCTAACTTTATATCCTTCAAAAACTCTTTCATTTTATTTAGTTTCTTCATTCATTTATTCAATATAACTAGAAGAATCAATAGTAAATCCACTAGAAGAAACATTTAAGTCTTTATCTTCTTTATAAATATCTAATACTTATTTTACAACTTCTCTATTTTTTTAAAGAGCAACTTAAACATTTTTATCCATATTTTAGTAAGAAACTTATATTTCAAATTAAGTATCATTTAGAGATGTAGATGCTGTTCCTTATACTTTTGATGGATCAGGTAGAGTACTTAAGTATAATTGACATTCGCATTATTAATTAATTTCATTACATTATTATGATTATTATATTAATATTATTAAGAATAATAATGATAGTACTTTCATGTTTTTATTATTATTAAAGCTTTTTTAAATAAAGTAGTTTTTTTTATATTATTATTTACTAATAATTTTTATAGATATTTATTTTTTTAATGTGTAATTTTATATAATTTTGGTTTTAAAAACTAAAATAAATTGAAGGTTTTATATAATATGTTAATAAAATAGATAAAAATTAAAAATAAAAATAAAATAAAAAATATAAAAAATAAAAAGAAAATATAATAAATAGTATAAAAATAAAAATAAATAAATACTATAAAATTAAAAGATAAGAAAATTATGAATTTTTTTATATTTCAGTATTTATTAAAAAAATAAATTTACATAATTATAAATTAAATTTATACATATAATTAAAATGAATTTTTTTTATAATTTTATTTTGATGTAAATCTAAAAGAAAATTTATAAAAAAGAAAAAAAAAATATAATATATATAATAAAAAAAAGATATAAAATTTTAAGAAATAAAATAATTATTAAAATAATAAAATATTTATTAGTTTTTTATTTATATTTATAAGCTATTTCTATTTAATTTGAATTTTATAATATTTATATTTAAATATATATACAAATTCTTATTATTTATTCTAAAATTAAAAAAATTATATATTATATTTATCATAAGTATAAATAGTTGAATCTTAAGTAAAAAAAATAAAATAAAAAAAATCTTTATTAAATTTATAATTTATTTTTATAAATAATTTTATACAATAAAATTTAAATGTATTTTTATAAATATTTTTTATTTAAATTAAAAGAAAATAATAAAAAAATATTTAATAATTTATTCTATTAAATTAATATTATTAATTTTTTTTTAAATTATATTAAAACATTATTCAATTTCAAATTAAAATATTTATTTATATTTTTTTTTCAAAATTAATGATATTACTATAATATAATATATATATTTTTTTAATAAAAAATACTTTATAAAAATTTTTACTAATTAATTTACATATAATATAAAAAAATAACATATTAAATAAAATATATTTTATCTTAAAAATATACTAAGATTTTTTTATATTAAAAAAAAATATTTAATGTTTTTATTTATCTTATTCTTCATCAGTATTTTATCTAATATTAAATACTACTATAACATCCATCGTCATAGTTTATCCTTTTATTTCTTGATAATTAATAGAAGACTTTTTTATACTGTCAACTTTATATTTGAGATCCTTTGTAATTATTTCTGCCTTTTTTTAAGTATTTTTAACTGCTTCACCTGGATAGTATTTAAAAAAATCAACAGTATTAAATCCATTGTTAATAGCAGTTTAAATCACCTCTTCAGCCTTTTCTAATACAGAAGATTTTACTTAAATTTGATTTTTAACTTTATATCCTACATGTTATCTCTCCATATTTTTAGTAACTTTATTTTCTACATCATCATAATTATTTTCAATAGAAAAGCCACTAGTAGAAATAGTTAATTTATCATCTTTTTATTAATTCGTCTAATACTTTATTAACAACATCGTTATTAATGATTATGATTATGGTTATGGTTGTTATAGTTATAATTCTGAATGTGATTGTGATATTAACATTATTAAGAACAATAACGATAGTTTTTTCATGTTTTTTTTATTCCTTTATTTTATTAAAAAAAATAGAGTTTTTATATTTATTTATAAATTTTATAAGAAAAATAATTTATTTTATTTTTTATGTTGAATTTTCTGTAATTTAGAATTCTAAAATAAAATAGCTTTTGTATTTTTTTAGAAAATATAAAAAATTGTAAAGAATAAAATATAATCACAAATAAAAAAAAATAAAAAAATTAATTATAAATTGAAAACAATAAAACAGAAACATAAACAAAAATCATATAAAACTAAAAATAAAACTATATAATAAAAAAAATAGTCATAAATAAAAAAAATCATAAAAAACTATAAATAAATAATATGAAATATCATAAAAAACTATAATAAAAATTAATAACAAAAAATAAAAAATCAAGTAAAAATAAAATTATATTAATAAAAGTCTTTTTTAAGTTTAAATTATAAAAAATATTATTATTTATTTTTATATATTTATAAATTTTTTTATATTTTCCTATTTTATTTTATATATAACTTTGGTTCTAAAATTAAAAACATAAAAATGATTTGAAAAAATAATTATATAAAATAAATAAATAATACAAAAAGATTAATAGAAATTAATATCTAAATTTAATAAATAAATAAAATAAAATAATAAAAAAAAATATAAATGATATAAAAATAAAAAATAATTATTATTATATAAAGATATTTTAATTAAAAATATTACTATAAAAATATAAATTCGTCAAACAAAATATAAAAATATTTATAAAAATAAAAAAACATATTGTTTAATAAAGAGAAAAAAATATTTTAAAGTATTATATATATTATATTTAAAATGGCAAAATAATAATAAATTATGTATTTTATAAAAAAATTATTATATAGAATAAAAAATATAAATCAAATAAAACCAGAAATTAAAACTGTAAATATAAATAGCTAAAAAATTTTAAAAAATAAAATTAAAAAAAATTAAACCAATATCATTTATTTTTATTTAGAAAAGATATTTTTTTAATAACTATAAATAAATTATTATTATTAAAATATATTTTTTAATTTTTAATTTAAATTTAGAAATAAAATTATAATCAAAAATTAAGAGAAAAATTAATTTAATTTTTTTTAAAAGTGATTTAAACTATTTCAGCTTCTAAATATGAAATGTTTATTTATTTATTAATTTTTTTTACCAATAATATTTTTTTATTATAATAAAATATATTGCCAATTATTAAACTCTTATTACAAATAATACAGTCCTATAAAAACATCATAAAAGTGTATTAATATTATTCTTACATTATAAAAAGTTATAATAATATAAAATAAATAGGATATTCCTAAAACCAATATATAACTTAAAATTTAAGATATTTTTTAATAAATCTATTTGATTTTTTTTTTTTGATTTTATAATGTTATATTATATATATTGTTGTAAAAGAATGAAATATATTAATCTTAATTTTATTAATAATAAAAAATAGTTTTAAATATATAAAATCGTTTATTTTTAAACAATTAAAATATAAATAAATTTATATATAGTTTTATAATGTAAATAATATTACTTAAAATAAAAAATTCAATATAAAATAATATATATATATTATAGTTTTTGTTAATAAGCTTAAAAAAACTAAAAATTAATTATATCAATATAAAAATTTTTAATATAAAATATAGATTAAAAATATTATTAGTTTTATTTTTTAATATATAAATTTTTTGATATATATATTAAATAAAAATATAATTTTATAATTTTATGATATTAAAATTATTTCTGAATTTTTATTTTTTGTAATATTATTATTTTTTATTCTATAAAATTTAAAATTTAAAATTTTTTTAAAAAAATTAAAAGGAAAATTTAAAAAAATTAATTTATGTTTAAAATTTATTGAATTAATTGAAATTTAAAACAAAAACATAATTTAATTTTAATTTTTCAGAAATAAATATATTTTACTCTGTTTAAAATAAGCCCTTATAATTTTTAATTTTTGATAACTAAATTAAAAAATATTTAAATTATATTATGGTAATTTAATATATTAAATAGAAAAATTAAAATTAAATGATATTTATATTAATTCGTTATATAAAATCAAATAAATATATATATATATATATATATATATATATATATATATTTATGTATATATAATTTTTTTCTTTTTATTTTCTTTAACTTTCATCTTTTTTAATTTTATAATTTTATATAATAAATATAATATTCCGAATAAATTACTTTGTATTTTCAATCTGAATTAAGTTTATAAATTATATTAAATTTTAATATTAATGTAAAATTTTTGTTTTAATAATATTTTTAACCTTAATAAAGATAATTATTAAAAATTAATATACTCTATTATACCTTGACTTACTTTTAAAATAATATTAAAAATATATTATGTTAGGATAAAAAGAAAAATAGAAATATATAAATTTTATATTATTAAGTTATATAAAAAAATTTAATATATTTGTTATATATTTTTTTTATTAATTATAAATTACTTATTCCTTATAAACATATTCTCAAAAAAAATTATATGATTAATAATTTTACACACTAATTTTATTTAAATATATTAACATAATTTTAATAACCAATAAATACATCCTATTTTAAATTAAAAATTAAAAAAGAATTATTAAAAATATAAAAAAATATTACATCCTATTTTAAATTAATAGAAATGCAAAAATAATGTTTAACTTTCTATTTTTGATTTAAAGCACATATTTATATAAAATAATGAGAAAATACAATCTTTTTTTTGATAATGATAAATTTGATTAAATATGTTAATACATGCTATAATATATAAAATAAGTTAATAATAAAATTATTAAAAATAATTTTTACATCCTTATTTTAACAAAAAATTATTATATGCGCTTGAAATAATAATATTATACGCACTAAAAAATTTCAAATTTAATTAAAAATATAAAATTATTAAATTTTACAATCTAAATGGTATAAAAAATATAGTAATTATAATCAATATTATTTACTTATTAAATCTATTATTATTTATTTATAAATAAAATATAAACAATTATTATAATTTACATCTTTAATCTTCAGTAATAATATAAATATTTAAATAAATTAAATATTTATTACATCCTTTTTAATTATTAAAAGAATTTTTTCAATTTCAATTTAAATTTTAATATATAACTTTCTAATTTTAAAAATAAAATTATTAAAAATTAATACTTAAAATATGTACATTCTTTTTTTATTGCAAAATTTTCATTAATCTTAAGAAAGTAAAAATATCGATAATTACTTCCTATATTAAGTTTATAAATAAGAAAAAATAATAAAAATTTAAATACAACTGCCTATTTAATAATAAAATAATATAAATAAAAAATAATAATTATTTTTTTAATATAATGAAATATAATTTTATTATCTTTTAAAATTAAAGATATTTGTATATTTTAATTATAATTTTATAAAAAATTTTAAATAAGATAAATATTATTATACATATTTTTCCAATTAACTCTATTATTTTAAAAAAATTATTAAATCAATCAGTAAAAATAGTAATTTATAAATAAACATCCTATTTTAAATAAATAAAAAATGAAATAAAACTGTAAAAAATATAAATTACTCCCTTTTATTTAAGCTTATTAAAAAATAAGATAAAATATGAAGAATTTACGCATTCCTAAAATTAATTTAGTAATTAATTTAGTAAAAGTTTTACGCACTAAATATTTAATAAATTTTATTAAAAAAAATATAACTTTAAGAATTACATTCTATTTTTTTTTAATTTATTTAAAGCAGGTGCTTACGTTGCTCTTTATTATTAAGGATATATATTTATTTGAAATTATTAGATGTATAAATCATTTTACAGTCTATTTTTAATTTATTAATAAATCTTATGATTATTTACAAACTATTTATAAAAATGAAATAATTTATCTTGAAAAAATATAAAAATTATTACAGGCTTTTTTCATTTCATAATTATGTTTTGATAATAATTTTTTTTGTAACTTCAATTTACTTAAATCAATAAATTATATTAATAAAACAATATAAATAATTTACTTCCTTTTCAAATTAAAATTTAAAAGTTTATAAAAAAAATAAAATTAAATATTACTGTCTATTTAAAATAATTTTTATCAAATAATTATTAATCTGAAAAATCTACTTCCTTTAATAAAAAATTAAATGATTAATTTTAAAGAAAATATTACTCTCTAAGTTTTATTTAATTAATAAAATAATAAAAATTTTATACGCTCTATTTTTATCATAATTAATAATAGAATAGTTATAATTATTACAGTCTGTAATTTAAATAAAAGTAAAATAAACAAAATTATTAATAAATTTTAATTTCAACGCACTATATATAAAAAATTAAAAAGATTAAAATTTTTTAATATATCTTACTATCTTATTTAAATTGAAAAGATTTAAACAATTTATATTAATTCTGAGAATTTTTACTAATTTCTAATTAATTTAGATTCAGTAATTTTAAATAAGTAAATAAAAAATAAATAAACTACTTTCTAAAATTAGATAAATTAAATTATGTTTTTATAACTAATATATTTACTGACTATCATTTCAATATTTAATAATAATAAAAATATTATTAGAAAAATATGTTGAAAAAGTTACATCCTAATATTAAAAGGAATTCAAAAAAGATATATATATATATATATAGATATATATATATATATATATATATATGTATTTCATACTGCCTTATATTAAAAATATATTATATTATGTATATTAATTAATTAAAAAATATTCTTACAATCTATTTTATGATTAAAAAGTGAAATTTATTTAATAATTACATACTTTAATATAAAAAATATTTTAAAAAAAGTAATTATAATTTACTGTCTGTAATAAGTAAATAATAAATTTAAATAATTAAAAAATGATAAAACCCCCTTATTGTAGTTTATAATAATTATCAAAATTATAAAATCAAAATTTACTGACTATATAAAATTATTTAAAAAAAATGAATTATAATTAATCATACTAACTATAAATAATAAGAATATTAAAATAAATTTAAGAGAGTATTTATTACAATCTATTTAAGGAATTAATTTGTAAATGTTTTAACATTAAAAGATTTTACTAGCTTAAATATAGTAAAATTAGATATTTAAAATATTTGAAATAATTACGCTCTTATTAATAAAAATTAAATATTTAAATAAATTTAATAATATAATATATTAATTAAATATTTTATAATATTTTTACTATCTATAAATTTAAAAATTAATTTAAATAGATAAATTCATTATTACGCACTTTTTTAAAAAATAAATTATTTTATGTTAAATATATGATATTTATTTACTTGCTTATATTAAAATATTAAATTGGTAAACTTTTATAATAACATTACAAGCTTTATTTATTCATTATTTATTTATAAAGAAAAAATAAGTACACACTATATTTAAAAAAAATATAAATAACAAATTATTAAAAATGTTAAAATAAATTATACAAGCTATTAATATTAGATATTAGTTGATATAATAAGGAAAAATATTAAAGTTACATCCTATTATTAATTACAAAATAATAATACAAATCATATTTACACTCTATATTTATAAAAAGTATTATAATATATTTAAAAAAATAAAATATTTACACACTATTTAAAAAAATTATTTTTTCAGAGTTACAGATAAAAATATAATTAATTATACAGGCTTTACGATATTAAAATAAATCAATTTAAAAATGTTACTTCCGTCTAATCAATTAATTATAAATTAAATTATTTTTTAGATATGTTTTGTGTTTTACTTACTTAATAAAATAAATTTTAAAAAATATATAAATATTTATATATATTAAAAGAAATAAAAATATACTAATGGCTAATTAAAATTATTTTCGTAGATAAATTCAATAAAAAGTAAAAATCAATTATAAATAGTAAAATAAAAATATTTTAATATATTACTTATATCTAAAATAATAGTATATTTAAATATTAATTAATTTATTTATATGTATTTTATATTATATAAATATTATAAACTTCTTACATCTAACTTTTTATTAATTTATAATGAAAAAATTCATATATGTGGTAATAAAAATTAATTTCCGAATAATTTTACACTCTAATTTTAAATTTATTTGAAAAAATTTATAGAAGGCAAATTATGGTTTTTATACACACTAAATATTTTTTATCAAATTATAAGAAATAGAAAAATAATAAATTACTTACTAAATATAAAAATTATATTAGATAAACTAAAAAATTTTTACATCCTAAATAAAAATGAAAATGCATAAGTGGGAAATAGATAAAATTACGCACTATTTAATTAATAAAAACTATATAATTAAAATAAAATATTACTATCTATTAGAATTAATATTATAATAAGAAAATCATTAAATACTCGCTATAAATATAAAAAAAATATTATATAATCAAAAATTATTACAAAGTGCTAAAAATTAAATAAAAATAAATTAAAAATTAAATAAATTAAAAAAAATACATCCTAATTAAAAATGTCATTATATATCAAATGTTAAAAAAAACTATCGTAAATAATAACAAATTTAAATTAAATTTGTTTAATAAATATATATTAATGAGAAAATATATAAATTAATTTATTTATACATAACAGCCTATAATTAAAAATTTATATTATAAATTAATTATAAAATGTTATATTACTTTATTTTAATAAAATTATTGTATCTTAAATATGAAAATAACAATTTAAGATTTATATGTAACCATTCATCTATTAATATAATAAATACATTTTATATTGTAATATATTTACTGTCTAAAAAGCAAAAATAATTATAATTTAGATATGAGTATTTACACACTTATTTTAAAAATATATTATAATATTTTTTCTTGAAAAAAAAATATATATATTTTATTTTATAATACTTTCTATTTTTCATAAAAATTAAAATTATAAATCTGATTGAATTCTTATTAAACATTACTATCTATTTTTAATTAAAAATAATAATTGTTAAAAATTATATATTACTGCCTATTTATAATTAAAAAGATTATTAAATTTAAACAAAAAATGATATTTTATTTAATATATTACACCCTATTTATTAAAATAATAAAGTAATATTTTAACTAAAATGCTATTTTAATTAATATTACAAGCTTTTTTTATTAAGTGTTAAAATAAATTTAATTTTATTTAATTTAATTTATTACAGTCTTTAATAAAATATTAATAAATTTAATATATATACTAATTTATTTAATATATTACAATCTATTTTCAATATAAAATAAATATATTCAAATTATAAATGCTATTTTATTTAATATTACTTCCTTTTTATATTTAATAAATTTTAAAAATATATATATTTCATTTTATATATTGTTTTCTATTTTATTTAAAAATAAAATTCATTTAACATAAAATGCTGTTTTTTTTAATTTTATAGACTAATATAATTAAAGTTGAACAATTACCTTCTATTTTTTAAAAAATTTTGATATGTTTTGAATAAAAAACACTTTTTTATATAATAATACTTTCTATTTTTAATAAAAAATTGATAAATTTAAACTATAATACTATTTTTTATTAATACATCCTATTTTTTTAATATAAATTGAAACTAAGAATGATATTTAAATAATTTTACTTTCTTATAAAATAAAAATTTAAATTAAAAATTTAAACTAAAATTGTTATTTTTAATAATACCTATTTTTATTTAAATGTTTAAATATTTTAATTAAAATTAATATTTTATTAAATATAACTTTCTATATTTAAATGATAAATCGATATATATAAACATTTTCTATTTTATTATATTTTACAAACTATTTTTAATAAAAAGATGATACATTATATCTAAAAATACATTTTATTTAATATTACACTCTATTGTATATATAAAAATGATAAATTTAAACTAAGAGTTTTAATTTATATAAAATTACTAACTATTTTTAACAAAAAATTGATATATTTAGAAATGAAATTTAATTTTAAATGACCTACTATTTTAATAAATAATTAATTAAGACTTTAAAATGCTATTTTATTTAATATTACAAACTATTTATAAATATAAAAATATTAAAAAAATTAAAATATAAATTATATTTAATTAAATTTACCTTCTATTTTAAATTAAATTTAAAGTAAAAATTTTTATTTCATTTATTTTACTCCCTATTTTTATTTAAAAATTTATATATTTAAATTAAAATTTATATTTTTTAATATTACAAACTATTTTTTAAACGATTTTAATATAAAAAATTTATTTTATTTTATTTGATATTACAGGCTATTTTAAAAAAAGAAAAAAATTGATAAATTAAAACTTAAAATGCTGTTTATTTAATATTACAACCTATTTGTATTAAAAATTTTATATATTTAAACTAAAAAATTTATTTTGAATAAGATTACTGTCTATTATAAATTAAAAAGGTAATTTTGTTTAATATTACTAACTTTATTATTGATTAAATAAATATAAATTTATAAAAAAATTATATTTATTATAATATTACTGACTATTTTAATAAAAAGTTTATAAATTTAAACTAATATTTCTATTTTTTTAATATATTACAAACTTTTTAATAAAAATATTGATAATATTTATCTGGAATATATATCTTTTAATATTACAAACTATTATTAATATAAAATTCATAAAATATATCAAAATATTCTATTATTTAATTTTACTGCCTATTTAAAATAAAAAATTTATAATTTAAA
Organism: Ichthyophthirius multifiliis; assembly: GCF_000220395.1. Lineage (NCBI taxonomy): Eukaryota > Ciliophora > Oligohymenophorea > Hymenostomatida > Ichthyophthirius > Ichthyophthirius multifiliis. Next base: position 19,510 of record NW_004086289.1, on the reverse strand, counting down.
CTTGAATTATTTATTATTATATAATACTTGCTGTTTATAATAAATATTCGATAAATTTAAACAAAAAAAGAAGTATATTCAATATTACATACTATATTCAATAAATTATAATAAAAAATGATAATATTTATTATTACGCCCTATTTTTAATAATAAACATATAATTTTTTTCTAAAATCTTAATTTATTAAAGTTACAGACTATTTTAAAATAAAATATTTTATTTTTAAAATAAAATTATTTATATTTAAATACTTGCTTAAAATTGAATATATTTTAAATTTAAATATATTATTATTAATGTTTAATTATTTAACTTTCTATTTTTTATTTTTTATTAGACTTTTTTAAATTTAATACGCACTTTTTATTTTATATTAATATTTATTTTAAATAAATTATTTTTACATTATAAATCTTTATTAGAATTTATTTTAATTATATTATTTTATTATTTTTAATTTTAAAATACTCTCTATTTAAAATATATTTTAATTTATTTATTATTTTTACCTATTCAAAAAGAAGATAATTTTTTTTATAATAATTTTAGGTATTAATTTTACACACTATTATTTTAATTTAATTTGTATTATTATTAATAATTTTTAATATTTACAAACTAGTTTTTAATATATTTAATTTTATTATCAAAAATTTATTTATTATTTATTTATACTAACTATATAAATAATATTAGTTTTATTTAATATTAATATTTTTTTACGCACTAATTTTATAATATATTTAATAATTTTTTATATATTTTTTTATTTACAATCTTTTAATCTAATTAATTTTAATTTTTAAAAATTTATTACATCCTTATTTTTTATTAAAAACAATATTATATTTTTTTTATAATATTTATTTTATTTACATTCTTAAAATTATTAATTTTTATTAATAAAAAAGATATTTCTAATTTTTTATTTACATACTATCAAATCAATTTATTTTAATAAATATATTAAAAAATTAGTTTTACTTGCTATTTGTATAGAAATAAAATTATTTTTAATTAATATTAAAATAATTTTTTTGTATATATTACGCACTAAAATAAAATAGTAATAAAGTATTGATAAATAAATATACATCCTTAATTATATTATTTTTTAATAATATTTAAAATTTTAAAATTAATATATTTTTTACCTTAAACAATTCAAAAATATTTTTTAAAATATGAAAAACTATATTAAAAGTATTTTTACGCACTATTTTTTTAAAAAAATATGATCGATGTATATAATTAAATTTATTTCAATTTATTATATTATTTAAATTTTTATAAGCTTTCTTAATTATAGTGATTTGACTTAATTATATTATATAGAAATATTACTTTGTTTTAAGCATAATATAGCTATACAAATACAGTAAGAATTAACATATAAATTTTAATCTAAATTACAAAGTTAAAACATAAATGATAAATATTATGTTTTCTACCTTTGACATTCTATATATATATTTTTTTTTTTACGATAAAATAAATACAATATAAATATTATTTTTAAAAATAATTAAATATAAAATTTCTTATATAGTTAATAATATTTTAATATATTTTATATAATTACGTATTAAATAATAATTATTATTATAATATAATAATATAAAAATAAAATAAAATCATATATATTAAAATTAATATAAAATAATACTAATAAAACTAAATATATTACCATAAATAATAATTGAAAAAATATATTATAATACAGATAAATAAAAAAAGAAATATATGATGGAAAAATATATAATAAAATGAGAGAAAAAAATCTAATTTAAGAACAAATAAAGAAATACTACAAAAAATTATTTAATTTAATAAAAAAAATATTATTTATTAATGATTTTTAAAAAAAGAAGAAAATTAATGCAAATTATTATTATAAAACAAATTTTAAATACAATAAATAAATATTTAAAAATTTTTATTTATTTAATAGTTTTTGATTGTTATTGAAATTATAATAATTATTTCTAAATAATATAATAAGTTTTTTATATATCTATATATTATATTCATTTATATAAATAGTTTAAAAATAAATAATTTATTAAATATTAAGTATTTAATATTAATTTAAGAAAATATTGAAAATTAATTTTTAAAGTTTAAATAAAAAAAATATATTTTTTATTGATTTTTTAAATATATTTTATATAAAAAATAAATTATTTGTTTTATAAATAAATTTTAATATTTTATATAAATTTCATTTATTTTTATGAACCGAAAAAATATCAAAAAAACTAAATGAATTAATAACAATATTTTATTTTTATATATGATAAAAAAAATTAAAATAAAATAAAAATAAAAATAAAAATAAAAATAAAAATAAAAATAAAAATAAAAATAAAAATAAAAATAAAAATAAAATATAAAAAATTAAAATTAAAATTAAAATAAAATAAAATAAAAATAAAAATAAAATAAAAAAAATTAAATTAAATTAATATCTTTTAACTATTTATAAAGTAAAATTAAAAAAATTATTTTAATATTATAAAAAAATAATAATTAAAATATATATAAAAAAAAACATTGAAGAAAATAAATAATTAATAATAATTGAAAAATGTCTTAACTGAATATTTAAATTTCAAAAAAATAATTTTAATTAAAAAACAAAATTAAATTGTTAAAATTTGTCTAACTTCCAATACATTTTTTTCTGATTTAATACTAATCAAAATAAAACAATAAATGTCCTCGTACAAACAATAAATCCCAAGCTTATAATTATCCGAAAAACATCTAGAGTTAAATAAAAATAAATACATGATCAATGCTTTTTAATAATTTTGAAATAAATAAACAAGCTAAATTAGTAATATATATTCTTATATCTCCAGGTTAAAACATATAAATTAACAAGAAATATAAAAATTTCAGCCACTTAATAAGATATTCTTATTCAATTTTACACATAATCTTCCTAACATTCAAAAAGTAAAATATCATCATATGATCAATCCCTTATTTTTACAATATATGTTTTAAAGTCAGGAAGGATTATGCTTTTATTTAGGTCTTTTAATTTATATCATTTAAATATTTAAATTTATATATAATTTACAAATGCTTGAACTATAAATATATTTAGATTTTTTTAATTTAAATAATTTTTTTAATATGATTTATAAATATTACAAATTTAAATATTTAATCTCTTTATATTGTATAATAATAACATAGGATATTTGTATATAGATATAAGATTATTTTATTCTTAAATTTTCTAAAGAAAAAATTACTAGTTTTTAACAAAAAATATTTTTCATAAATATAATGGAAATAAAAAAAAACATTATCAAACATTTTTATATATTATTTATTAAAATATATATATATATATATATTTATATATATATATATATTTTTATTATAAAGGACTTTTGTCCGTAAATAAACAAAAACATACAAAATTATATACATTTATATGAAAATATAAATTATCATTATTTATATTCTTTTACATTTTGTATTAATTCTTATAATTTATTAATAATTATTGGAGTTTTAGATTTTTTTTTTAATTATTATTTCTTGATTTATTATATGTATTTTAAAATTTTTTTATATCAATTTCTTGAATATTTTATTCCTCATTATCATCCTCTAAGTTATGTTGATTTTTAATATGTTTTAATTCAAAATTTGTTTCAGTGTATTTTGCACTTAGCTTTCTTGTTGTAGCATAGTATAACATTTATTTTTATTATATTCCAAAATATTTTATTTTCATAATGATAGTAGAATTTTTATAAGTTTTTTTATTATTCTTTATGAGTTGTATTTTATATTTTTAATTATAGTTATATTAATATAACATATATATATATATATATATATATATTTTACATATTATTTTTATCAAATATCATTTTTTTTTTATATACCATATTATTTATTTTAGGTTTTATATTCTTTATTAATAATTTTTTTTTACAATATTTACTATTTTCCACATTCTATTATTACTAATTCATTATGCTTACTAAAAGTAAATTTTCAAGCTTTATGTAATCATTAAAATAATTTATTTTAAGTTTTAGTATTAGTAATTTTATATTTTAATATTTAATACTTTTATATATAAAAAATATTTTTTTAATTATTTAATATTAAAATGTTTTTAATTTTAAATAAAAGTATTTTATTTAATTATAATCAATAATTTTTATCATAAAATTTTCTTTTTTATTTTCTAATAATCAAAAAAACTGTAATCATTATCAAGTTAACTTTTATTAATAATATTATTAGAATAATAAAATAATTATCTTATATATTTTTTTAATAAAAATATTATTAATATTTTTAGTACAGTTTTACAAAAAAATTTATAAAAAATAGCTTTTAAATTATGAATTATTGTAGATATAATTTTATGTTTATATTCTTATTTAGCCACTTATCCTTTATTAATTAATTTTATGAAATATATATTAATAGAAAAAATTAAAGCCACACTTTTATTTTACCATTAACAATTAAAATGATTTATATTAAATTATTGCATGTCTTTAAACTCCTTTTCATATTTTGCATTCTATTGTAACTATTTTCTAAAAAAAAAAATTGATTTTTTATTTAATTCGTTAAATCCTAATATTTTTAGTTGGGTTTTTAAATGTATATTTACTGTTTTATATTTTTATAAAAAAAAAATATTAATAAAACAATATTACTTTTTATTAATAATTATTTTAGAATCTCGAATTTACATTCTTAATATTTTAGTATTAGATTTCGCTAATAATTTATTAAACAAAACATCAAAAAGTATAAAGTATTCAATATTTTCACTATTATTATAATTTTAACTATTAAAAAAATCTTTAATTAAAAAGGAAAAAATAACTAAACAAAAAAATAGAAAATACTTTATTATTGATTTTCTTAATTTTAAATAAATCCAACTTTTTATTTATAAAAATTTACATATTTATAATTTATTTATATCATCATTATTATTTTAATAAATTCAAAAGATTCTCAGAATTAAATTATTATAAATCTATTTTTTTAATTAATTTTTAGAAATGAAATAGTGTAAATTTTTTGTTTATTAAAAATCTCTTTACCTAGAATAAACATTAAATATTGATTAGCTTTTTTTTATAATAAACTATTTTATCAAAAAAATAATTATTTTGAAATATTACATACTTATAATATAAATTATATAATATTAAACTAAAATATTTAATCTTAGATTATATCTTTGTATTTGTTTGATAAGCTTTTAATTTTAAAATAATTATAAATTTTTTTACTTAATTATATAATTTGCAATATTAAAAATTCTTTTAATAATTGACTTTTTAATTTTTTCTTCTCTATTTCATCATAATTTAAATATTAAAATTTTTATTTTAACTAATTTTTTTTTTTTAAATTTTCAAGAAGATTAAGAAACTCCTATAATTTATATTTATACATATAAATGATAATTTTAAATTTTACAAAAAAAATATTATTAATTTTATATTTATAATTGACTAAAAAATTAAAAATAAAAATGACTAAATATAAATATTAATAACTTTAATATATTAAAATATTATATATAGTTTAATAAAATAATAAGTTTTAAAATTTTAAATACAAAAAAAAATATATTAATATATTTATTTAATTAAATAACTTCAAATATTAATATAAATATAAATATTAATATTAATATTATTATATAAATATTATTTTTATTTTTATTGGTTTTTAAGTAATAAATTTATTCTTTTTTTAAATTAATTTCTAATTTTTAGAAAATAATACGATTAATTTTCTTTTTATTTATTTTATTATTATTAATTTTTAAATTAGTTATTATTAAATTTTTAGGTTCCTTTTTACTTTTTATAATAAATATATTCTATATAAATAATCAAATAAAGCAATCTATTAAATATAAAATATCAATAAAAAGTTAATATTATTTTTACATTTATATATTTTTAATATTATCTTATTTATTTTTTGATATTTTCTAATTATATTTTATTTACGAATTTTTATATCTTTTTTATCATTAGTTTATATTTTTTAAAAAATAATTTATTTTCTTATTTTAATTTCTGCAAATAATTATTTAAATCTAATATTTTATCTTCCAAATACATAAATTATTTATTTTATTCTAATATCAATAGGTCTTTCGTTCTAAAATTTCTTAGAATAATATTTTTATTCATTATAATATTACAAATCAATTCTTTTATTTTTTAAATGATTTCTTAAACTTTTGTAAAATTTTATTTAACTTTTGTAAGTGTTTCTTTAATTTTTGTAATGATACTTTCGTTAAATTTTTGTAATTTTTTCTTTGACTTTTTTAAGGATTTCTTTGATTTTCTTAAAAATTTCTTTGATTTTATTTGAGCTTTTTATATTATACTTGGGTAAATTAAATTTATTTGATTGATTTTGTATTCAAGATTATTATAATTTTATTAATGTTATATATAATTTTATTATGGTATGAATAATTATTATCTCAATTATTTCTATATTATTCATAAATATATGATAAATTAAATTTATATTAAAAAATTTCATTAAAGTTTTATATTATTTAGTTAATTTTTTTTAATTAGAGTTTAGTATTTAATTAAATTTTAATGTATTATATTTTAAGAACTTTAGTTTAAATGGAATTAATATTATTTATTATTAGGAGTTTTTTTTTATATGTAGTTTTTAATAATAAAGATATTGTATTTATATAATTTAGTTTTAAGGATTTTAGTTAAAATTAATTAATTTTAAGACATTTAATTCTAGCTCTAATTAGAACTTATACTTCTATTTTAATTTTAACTTGAAGGTTTAGAGTTTTATGATTAATGATTATAAACTTATTACTATTATCGATATAGACGTATTATTATTAAGGGTTGTAACCTTATTACTAATGATATTAGCCTTATTCTCCTTATTATAAAAGTGCTTATTAAACTTGTTATTATAAAGGATTTTAAATTATTGTTATTATAAAAGATTTTGACCTTATTATTATTATAGAGATATATTAACCTTTTTTTTATGTCTAATAGTCTTATTTTAAGGATTTTATTATTAGTATTATTATTAAAATAATTATTACCTTACTATTTGTATTATTATGAATTATATATTATTTTTATATCTTTTTTATTAAAGATATTAATAATTTTATTAAGCTATGAGTTTGTCAATATTATTGAATAGTTTATGATTTAATCAAATGCTTTTAAGATTATAATAAAAGTTATTTTTTTTTAAATAGAATTAGAATTATTAATTTTCTATAATCATTATTTTTAAGGTAAATATTATGATAGATTTAAGGTTCAAATATACAATATAGTTATTATTATTGTTTTCTTAAATATAAATTAATAATATTATTAGTTATAATTAAGACAATTATTATCATTATTATTTTTATAATATGTATTATTTAAATTATTTTATAAAATAATAAACTTACGATTATTAAATTTACCGATAACTAAATGTAAATTATAAATTTATGAATGATGTCAAATATTATAAGAAACTATATTTTCTATTAAAATATTTTTAAAAATATATTCTTAATTATTTTGTTATTAAATTTTCATAATTATTATCATAAATAATCTTAATTAATCTTACTATTTTCAAAATAATAAAATTAAAATTGAATAAAATTTATTAAGTAAATTTTAAAATCTATAAAATTATTTATGAATAAAAAAAATCATCAAAAATACAATAAAGTTATGATACATATCAAATCAATTTATAATTTATACATTAAGTTTTTAATTATAATAATAAATTTTAAAAATATTTATATATATAATAAAATTTTATTTGTTTAAAATAGAAAAATAAAATATTCTTAAAATGAATAAATTATATATATATATATATATTTATATATATATATGTATATTAATTTCTATTTTAATCAATAAATTAAAACTTATTGCTTTTATATTTAATATTACAAACTTTTTATATTAAAAAAATTAAACTAAAGTTAAAATATAAAATATATTTTATTTATATAATACTTTCTGTTTTTATGTTAAATGAATAAATTAACTTAAAAAGACTTTTATTTTATTTACCCCCTATTTTTAATATAAAGGTTTATTTTTTTAAACTAAAATTTAAATTATTTAATATTACAAACTATTTTTTTATAAAAAATTTAAAATATATTTAAAGTAAAAATTCTATTTTATTTCATATTACTGGTTATTTTATTTTAAATAAATTGATAAAGTTAAACTTAAAATGGTATTTAATTAAAATTACAATATATTTTTATTTATAAGTTTATAAATTTTAAACTATAAATGTTGTTTTGAAATATATTACTGACTATTATAAATTAAATAAATTAAAAAGACAATTTTATTTTATATTACTAACTTTTTATAGATTTAATATAAAATTTATAAAAAAATTATATTAATTCTAATATTACTTCCTATTTTTAATAAAAAGTTTAAAAAATTTAATTAATAAATATATTTTTTAATATAATACAATCTATTTTATAAAAATGTGGATAAAATATAAATAAAATGCCTTTCATTTATATATTACTTCCTAATTATAATATAAATTTTATTAATATTTTATTTTATTTAATATAACTCCCTATTTTAAGAAATAATTAAATATTTAAATTAAAATTCTATATTATAATATATTACTGTCTATTTATAATAAATATTAGATAAATTTAAACAAAAGTGGTATTTTTGTCAATTACATGCTTTTTTTAATAAATTTTAAGTAAAATGATAATATTTATTATTACTTTCTATTTTTAATAAAAATTTATAAATTTAATATAAAATATTAATTTATTAAAAATACTTCCTAATTATATTGTAAATAAATTTATTTTTAAAATAAAAAATTCTCTATCTTTATATACTTGCTTATTTTGAATAATATTTATTTTTTAATAAATTATAATTATTTTACCTTCTATTTTTTTATTATTATTTTTATGTTTGTTTATTTATTTAATACACACTTTTTATTTTTATTTTAATATTTATTTTAAATGAATTTTTTTTTTTTTTCATTATAAATCTTCATTATAATTTAATTTTATTATTTTTTATTTATATACTCTCTATTTGAAATTTATTAAAAATATTAAAAATTTATTATTTTTGCCTATTTAGATAGAAGATAATTTTTTTTATAATAATTATTTAGGTATTATTTACACACTAATATTTTATATTAATTAGTATTTTTAAATCAAAAATTTTAATGTTTACAAACTATTTATTATTTCATTTAAATTTTTATATTAAATATTTATTTTTTTATTCATACTAACTATAAAAAATATATTTATTTTTTATTTTTGCTTAGTTTTGATTACGCACTATTTTTATAATAAATAAAAATTATTTATTTTTATCTTTTTTTTTTATTTACAATCTTTTTGTCTTATAAATTTAAATTTTTAAATAATTTATTACATACTTAATTTTTTTATGAAAATAATTAATATACATATTTTTTTTATATATATATTTACGCTCTTAAAATATTTATAAAAGATAATATTTTTTTTTTTTTTTTTACATACTAAAATTAATTTATTTTAATAAAAATAAATTCATAAATAAGTTTTTTTACTTGCTATTTTTGTATATAAATAAAAAATATATTTTTAATTAAAATTAAATAAATATATTTTTTATTTATTACATACTAAAATAAAATTAGTTTTAATTTTAATAAAAAGTATTTTTACATTCTTTATTATATATTTTTTATTAATATTTTATATTTTTGAATAAAAGCATGATATTACATTTAATTAATAAATAATAAAAAAAAAATTATAAATTCAAAACTAAATTATCTATATTTTTTTACGCACTATTTTAAACAATAAAAAATATTAATAATGAATATAATTGATTTATTTTTAATTTATTATTTTTCAATTTTTTTTATATGGTTTCTTAGAATTATGTATATTTTAACTTAATTATATTATATAAAAATTACATTGCTTTAGGCTTAATACAAATATGTAAATACAGTAAGAATCAAAAAATAAATGCAAATCTACAAGATAAAATATAAATATAAATGATAAATAATACTCTTTGTGCTCTTGACATTTAATTTATATATTTTTTATTTTTATAATTATTAATATTTATAGAAAATGACCAATAATTTTCTATATTGTATTTATTAATTTATTTAAAAATAATATATAATTATATAAAATATACAAATATATATTATTAATAATTTAAAAATAAAGGTTATAAAAATAAAACATTTTTTTTAAAAACTTTTTTTTACAAAAAAATGATAGGAAAATATTTAAATATATTTTGCTTTATATATTTTCAAAAAATTTCTATAAATCTTCTTTATTTGAAAAATAATAATAAAAATGATCTTTAAATATTTAAATATCGATATAATTGTAATTATAATAAATTTAATAAAAAAATCAAATAAAAATCATTTATAAAAACAAATAATAAATTTAAATTAATATAATAATTTTAAAAGCATTATCTTATTAAATAATAAGAAAAATAGATATTTTCTTTTAAAATTTAGTAATTATATATTTATGTATTCTTATAACAATAGATTTTTTATTTTATATATTTTTTATTTTTTATAAAATCAATAATAGACATTAATTTTTGTTTGAAATAAAAAATTATATTAATTTTATAAAATACAATAACAAATATTTTTAAAATTTATATATTTTTCACATAAAATAATTTTTCAAATGAAATATTATTTTATTATTGACTATATTTATTATTTATATTCACAATCTTGGTATAATTTAATAAAAAATTTAAAAGTATCAAATTTTTACCTTTAACCATATATATTTGCATTTCTGGTTATAAAAGGATTATTATTATCTTAAATTATTTATTATTATTTCTTATATCTTTTTTAAATAAGCAATTAATTAACAGTATTTTGTTTTATTTCATTTTAAATTATTTTAGTTATATAGAAGAAATAACATCTATGCAATTAAATATATTCAAGAAATATTTATTTTTTTAGAAAACTTGAATATTCTGAATTTTCAAATAAATTAACTTTGGGTTTATAAATTTAAGAAATATGAATATGTATCTTTTTAGAGCCCATTCTTCACTGCATATTTTTCTAATTGAAAAATATTCTAGAATCTTATCTTTATTAGAAAAGCAAGGAGCTATATATGATAATGAATTACCATGTTTGGTAATATAAATTTTAAAATTTAATCTTTTTGAGCATAATTTTTGAAATCCCACTTTCGTAAATTAACAAAAGGTTAAATCACGAGTAATTAACATACTCATTAAATAATCTATTCAATATGTTTTATTCTCTTGAATTAAATTCACAAATATTTTTTTTTTGTTAAATTTTTTTTTTAAGCAATTTTAAGGTATTATATTTGGATTTATGAATATAAACTATGATTAAAAAACAGATAAATTTGCAGATGATGAAGAGTATATAGAATATATAAGAATTTAATAATAAAACTGATAACTTTAAATTGTAATTATTAAGGATAATTAATTTAGTTCAAAATATAAACAAAGGTAAAATATTATTTATATATGTATATAAAAAAATTGAAAAATACGCCAGAAATTTAGGAGAGAATTTAGTTGAAAGTTGAAAATTTTTTATATAGAAAAATAATAAATTAAATAAAAATTTTCTGGGTCAATGAAATCATATATATGGATACAAAAGGTTTTTAAAATATAAATCCTTTCAATATAATTTGTAGGAAAAAATTATTGAATTGTAAAAAATATTTAACAATACTAAGAAAAAAGTGAGAAAATATCAGGTTTATGACAATTAAGATGCTTAACTTAATAATAATTTTATGTTAAAAAATGATGAAATAGAAATTAAAAAATTTAAATAAAGATAAAGAATAAAGCTAAAGCAGTTTAAAAGGAAAATAAAATAAAAATAAAAAATAGTTAAATTAATTTAAAAGAAGATGATAAGTTATAATAATAAAAATATTAGAAAAAAGAAAAAAAAATATAAAAATTGGATAAATAAAAAAATTTGAAAAAAAAAAAAGATGTTAAAAAAATAAAAGAAAGTAATTAAAATTTAATAAAAGTAAATAAAAAAAATACAAAATAAAAAAAAATATATAAACCTAAATTAAAACCATTATAAAAAAACTAAATAAAATATCAAAAAAAATAGATAAAGAAACATATCACATTTAAGTAAAAAATACAGCTAAATATACCAATAAAAATATAAGAAGAAAAAAATCTAATTTAAGGTCAAAATAAATAAATAATAAAAACAACAAATATTAAATAAAAATGATTATATTTAAGAAGAGCTAAAATTATTTATAATTATAAAAATTTAATTTTATAAAATATGCGTAATATATATAATTAAAGAAGAAAAAATATTATGGCTGTATAAATAAAATAGAGAAAAAATAAAATATATTTTTCAAAAATCATATTCGATTATAAAATAAAAAAAATGTTTCTTTGATTAAAAAAAATTGTTATTAAATATTATATATAATAATTTATTAAAAATATATAAATTTTAATTATAAAAATAGCTTTATTAATTATGTATTTATTTTTTATTTAAATATTTTTAAAATTTTTTATTTAATTTTTAAACATAGATATAAAATTATACTAAAAATTTACAAATAAATTATTTTTTAATATTGCATTTCAATCATTTATATACGTAATTATGAAAAAGATATTATTTTATAAAACTAAAGAAAATAAAATAATTTTATATTTAATAATAATATTAATAAGTTAAAATAAAATAATTATTTATAAAAAATAAAAAAAAACTTTGAATTTTAAAAATAAATCTAAATTTATACAAAGAAAAAAAATTTCTTTCTTATATTAAAAATAAAAATAAATAAAATTCAATATATTATTAAAATAAAAATTAAATATAAAAAAAACTTAAAGTAAAACGTAACGTATTAATTAGATTAAATATGAAATAAGTTAAATATAAATAAAAAATTATAAAAATATAGCAAAAAATATTATAAAAAAAAATAAAAAAATTAAAAAAAATAAATAAAATAAAAAAATAAAAAAAAAATTATATAAAAATAAAATAAAATAAATAAAAATATAAATATAAATTAATTAAACTAAAATTAAAATAATAAAAATATAAAAATAGAAAAATAAAAAATGATATATATAATAATAATAAAATGATATATATATATAAATAATAAAATTTTATATATTTAACTAATATCTATATTTATATATTTATATATTTTTATATTTATATTTATAATATTAATATTATTTTTTTATTTTATAATTTTTTATTAATTTGTATATAATTTTATTGATTATTATTTAAAATTTTTTTTTAATAAGATTTTTTGTTTTTTTAATTTTTTATAAAATAATTTTATAAAATTAAATTTTATGTATATTTTTTTATATCATACGACAATAAAATTTTATTATTTATAATATATTATTTAAATATATATTTTTTTTTAATTTAATACATATATTTTAAAATGTATAAAAATTAGTATCATTTATATGTTTAATTAGATTTTTAATTTTTAAATAATTCAATATTATATATAATTTTTTATCTAAAAAAAATATTGATTTTAGGATGTCAAAGGTATAAATTAAATTATTAACTTATACTTTGAAATTTATTTTTTAGATTTACATTTATATGTTTTTTCTTACTGTATTTACATTACTATATTAGGTTAAAAGCAATGTAATTTTTAAATATATATAATTTAGTTAAAAATGTTATAATTATAAGAAACTATATATTTTTTTAAAAAAAAAACAATTATAAATAAAATCAATTATATATATTATTAATATTTTATTTCATATATATTAGTGCGTAAAAAATATTGTTAATTTAGTTTTGCATTTTTTTTTTATATTTATTTAAGGTAAAATTATATTTTAATAGTATAAATTATTATTTATAAAAAAAAAATATATAAAGGATGTAAATATATTTATTTATTAAAAAATAAATACTATTTAATTTTAGTGTGTATTCATAAAATAAAATATTATATTTTATCTTAATTAAAAATAATTTTTTGTGTTTATAAAAATAGATTGTAAAAAAACTTAATTATAAATTTATTTTTATTAAAATAAATTAATTTGATAGTATGTAAATAAAAAACTAGAAATATTTTTTTAAAAAAAAATATTTTAAGAGCGTAATTATATATATAAAAAATATATATTATTTATTTTCATAAAAAATTAAGGATGTAATAAAATATTTAAAATTTAAATTTATAAGATAAAAAGATTGTAAATAAATAAAAATAAAAATAAAAATTAACTGTTATTTATTATAAAAATAGTGCGTAAAAAAATTAGGCATTTATAAAAATAATAATATTTTTTATAGCTAGTATGAATAAAAAATAAAAATTTAATATAAAAAATTAAATACATTAAAAAATAGCTTGTAAATATTTAAAATCATTATTTATGATACTAATAAAAATAAAATATTAGTGTGTAATATTAAAAATTATTATTATAAAAAAATTAACTTATATCTGAATAGGTAAAAATTATATATAAATTTAAATTAATTTATATAGAGAGTATTTAATATTAAAAAATAATAAAATAATAAAACCAAATTATAATGAAGATTTATAATGTAAAAAAAATATTCATTTAAAATAAATAATATAATAAAATTTAAAGTGCGTAAAAAATTAAATAAATGTCAAATAAATAATAAAAAATAGAAAGTTAAATAATTATAATTTATTTAAATATTTAATTATTTTGAAAATTTAGCAAGTATCTAAATATAAATAATTTTTATTTTTATTTTAATGATAATAAATTTATTTTAAAATAGGGAGTAATTAAATATTTTAGATTAAATATATATTTTTTTTATTAAATATAGGTCGTAATATTATATATTAACATTTTTATTTAAAATTATTAAATAAAGATTGTAATATTGAAAAAATACGATTTTTTTTTAAATATATAAAATATTTATTATAATAGGATGTAATATATAATAAAAATAATTAATTTTTTATTTAAAATAGGGAGTTATTAAAAATAAAAATAACATATTATATTAAATATTATTATTTTTATTATAAAATTAGAAAGTAATATTCAAATCTAAACGAAATTTATTGACATTTTTATTAAAAATAGCTTGTAAAATATTAAAAATATTAAATTTATATATTTTTTTTTAATTAGGGAGTAATATAAGAATAAATATAATTATTTATAAAATTTTTATAAATGTAATTAATAAAAAGTTAGTAATATTAAATAAAATTACCTTTTAAACTTATGTATAATTTTCAATAGTCAGTAATATTATTTAAAATAATATTTTTAGAATAAATTAATAAACTTTTTATTAAAATAGGTTGTAATATAAATTAGATAACATTTTATATTTAATTTTATAATTTTTTTCTTCTTTTAAAATAGCCAGTAATAAATAGAATTTTTAGTTTAATTTTTTTATTAAAAAATAGTTTGTAATATTAAATAATAAAATTTCAGTTTAAATATATAAATATTTAATTAAAAATAGGGGGTAAAATATATAAAATCGCATTTTACCTTTTAATTTATTAATCTAAATTAAAATAGAAAGTAATATTAACTCATATATTATTTATATTTAATAATAATTTAATTTTTTTAATATAAAAACAGTTTGTAATATTAAATAAAATAGTATTAATGTTTAAACTAATTAATTTATTGATTAAAATAGAATGTCATTTAAAATTTAATATCTTTTCTAAATATATTATATTTTTTATAATAGATAGTAATTTTATATAATATAAAACTCTTATATATAAAAAATAGAAAGTATTATTATAAAATGGCATTTTAGTTAAAAAGATTATATATAATAATAGAAAGTAAAATTATTTAAAATAGAATTATAATTATCAAATTATATATTTGTATTAAAAATAGTTTGTATTATTAAAAAAATATCATTATTTAGATTTATCAATTTTTCATTAAAAATAGCCAGAAGTATAAATAAAATAGCATTTTTAGTTAAATTCATTATTTATAAATAAAATAGGATGTAATATTAAATAAGATTATTAGTATAAAAATGTATCACTTTTTAATAATAATAGCTAGTAAAATAAAATAAATATTATTATAAGTTTAAATGTATTTTTTTTTATTTATTAAAAAGAATGTATTAAATATCAATTTTTATTTAAAATAATAAATTTTTAAATAAAAGCAAAAACAGAAAGTAATGATTTTTATTTCAATTCTAATTTTTATTAATTATAAAAGCCAGTAATATAAAATAAAATAGCATTTTATGTTTAAATTTATTTTAATTGAAAATAGAATGTAATATTTCAAATAAAATTAAATTTATTTTAATGTTTCTAAACTTTAAAATAAAAATAGGAAGTATTATAAACTAAAATAACGTTTTTAGTTTTAGAATTTATTATTCTATTTTATATTGAAAATAGTTTGTAATATATTATATAAAATAATATTTTTAATTTAAATTTATAATTTTTTATTAAAGTCAGTAATTTATTAAATAAAATTAAATTGATTTTAATTCTTAATAAAAAAGATTGTAATATTAATAAAATAGAATTTTTAATTAAAAAATAACTGTTTTATATTAAAAATAGAATGTAATATTATATTAAATAAAATAAATTTTTTATTTTAAATTTATAAAAAATTTTTATTTTAAAATAGGGAGTAATATATAAATAAAAATATTTATAATTATTTATTAAAAATAGTATGTAATATTTAATAAGATTTTATTATTAATCTAAAATTATCAACTTTTTATAAAAATAGAAAGTATTATCTAATAAAATAAATATTTTGTTTTAAAAAAAGAAATTATTTTAATTTAATTTTTTAAATAAGTGCGTAAATATTAATAATTCAATGATCATTATTTTTTCTTTTTAGACAGTAAATAAATAACAATATAATATTTATTTATTATATTATCAGATAAAAAGTTACATATAATTATTATTTTCATATTTAATATACAATAATTATATTAAAATAAAGTAATCTTACTTTTTATAATTAATTATATAAATTAATTATATTAATTATAGGAAGTTATGTATTAATAAACTATTTTGAATATTTTATCATTAATATATTTTTATTAAACAAATTTAATAAAATTTGTTTTTATTTTCAATAGTTTTTTTACATTTGATATATAATCGTTCTTTTAATTAGTCAGTATGTTTTAATTTATTAATTTATTAATTTATTAATTTATTTTATAGCATAAAGTAATATTTATTGATTATATGATTAAAATTTTTATATTAATAGTTAGTATTTTAATGATTTTCTTATTATAATATTAATTTCAAATAGATAGTAATTTTTTATTTTAATTATACAGTTTTATTAATTTAATAGTGCGTAATTTTTTACTATTTTCAACTTTACACATTTAATTTTTATTGAGGAAGTAATAAATTATTAATTTATTTTATATTAATTTTACATTTAGTAAGTAATCATTTATTTTATTTTAATATTTCTTAAAATTTGATAAAATATATTTAGTGTGTAAGAAATGATTATATAATAACTTTTTTAAACAAATTTAAAATTAGAGTGTAAAATTATATAGAAATTAATTTATTTATTATTTGCAAATATATGATTTTTTTTATTTAAAAATAATAAAGGAAGTTGTAAACTTAAAATATTTATATGCTTTTGAAATACATATAAATAATTAAATTAAAATTTTAAAATTATATTATTATAGATACAAGTAATTAACAAAGAAATTTTTATTTACTATTTATAATTTTTGAATATATCTGATAATATAATTTTGATTAGTATATGGTTTATTTTATTTTTTAATATATAAATTTTTTAAATATTTATATATTTGTTTAAAATTTATTAATTAAAGGGTGTAAAAAAATAAATATTTAAAATATAATTTTATTTATAATTGAACAGTATGAAGTAACATTTTTCAACTTTATTTATTTTAATATTTTAAAAAGATTGTATTAATTAATTATATTTTTATCCTAACTTATATAAATTAAATTTGTTAAATAGTGTGTAATTCTTTTTTTTAAATATATTATAATATTTTATAAATATAGAGTGTAAATATGATTTGTATAATTATTTTGTAATTAATAATAGGATGTAAAATTAATATTTTTACAGATTGTATAAACTAATATAAATAGCAAGTATAGTTTATTTAAAATTTATTAAAATAAATTATTTATATTTTTTTTAAAATATAGTGTGTACTTATTTTATTTCATTATAAATAAATAATAACTAATAAAGATTGTAAGATTATTATAAAAAAATACGAAATTTATTTTAATATAAGATTGTAAATTTACATCAAAGTGCTTTTATAAAATAGTTTATTTTTTTATAAAAAAGTGTGTAATAATGAATTCATACTATTAAAATTAATTTTTAAAATCTTAGGCGGTAAAATATATATAAATTTTTTAACTAATATATTAATGAGCTTATTAAAATATTTATTATACTAAAAATTAATTTTTATTAATAAGATGGTAATTATTTCAAATGTTTTAAATTATTTATTCATACTAAATTTAAGCATGTAAATTTTTACATATTAAAATATTTACAAATTAATTTTATAAATAGCTTGTAAGAAAAATTCTCTTAATATTTAATTTTAATATTCTTATTATATATAGTTAGTATGACAAAACATAATTTTTTGTTTTAAATAACTTTATAAATTATTTGATTTAGTCTGTAAATTTTGATTTCGATAATTTTCATAATTAATATAAACTATGATAGGGGGTCATATTATTATTTAATTATTTAAATTTATTATTTATTTAATACAGACAGTAAATAAATATAACTTTTATTTATTTTTTATTTTTTTAAAAAAGTATGTAATTATTGTATTTAAATAAATTGAAAATTTTAATCATAAAATAGATAGTAAGAATATTTTTAAATTATTTATTTATTATATTTTTAATTTAAGGAAGTATAAAAATATATATATTTTTTGAAATTATCTTAATATTAGGATGTAATTATTGCAATATTTTTTGTTATATTACATTTTTATTATTATTAAATAATAAAAAAATAGTCAGTAAATATATTAGTTTAACAAAAATAATTTAATGTATCTATTTTCGAAGGTATTTTAACTTTATTTTATATATTTAATTTTTCTAAATTTAAATTAATTAGGATTATGTAAGAATTCTTAGGATATATATGAACTATTTATACATTTTTAATTTAAATAAGATAGTAAGATATATTAATTTTTTTATTTTTTTATTTTTTATATAGTGCGTTGAAATTAATATTTATTAATAATTTTGCTTAATTTACTTTTATTTAATTT
>NW_004086290.1:0-13777 GCF_000220395.1 Ichthyophthirius multifiliis | reverse complement strand
TTATATTTCTATATTAAATAAATTATATAAAACTCAAATTTTATATATAATATATATAATTATTTTATATTTATATATATATATATATTTATATTTTATGAATTTTAATATTGTATTTAAAATTCATAAGTTTTTTATATTATTTATTATTAAATATTTTCAAACCAATAAATATAACTTTTTTATAATATTAAATATTTTATAATTATTTTTATTTAAATAGTTTTTTTAATTTTACTTTTATATTTAAAGAATTTGTTTAATTTTTAAAATTTTCATTATTTTATGATTATTTTAATAAATTCTTATATTTAATAAATTAAATTAGAAATAATTATATATTAGTTTATATTTTTTTTAAAAAAAAGTTTATATAATT
The DNA here is from genome assembly GCF_000220395.1 of Ichthyophthirius multifiliis. Taxonomy (NCBI): domain Eukaryota; phylum Ciliophora; class Oligohymenophorea; order Hymenostomatida; genus Ichthyophthirius; species Ichthyophthirius multifiliis. Next base: position 13,398 of record NW_004086290.1, on the reverse strand, counting down.
TTAAATTTAAAAGTATTTCTTATTTATTGTAAAAAATATATATATCTATTATATATATTTTTTTAAGATAAAATTAAATAAAATGGAAACTGAAAAATAATATTTCTCTTTCAAAAGTTAAAATTGGCAGATTAGAAAAAAAGAGTTGAAAATTTAAAAGAATTAAAGATAAAATAAAACTTTAAAGCAAATATTACAATAAGAAATAATATTGAAAAATAAATTTAATTGTATTAAAATAATAAAATATTATATTTTTTTTAAAAAAAAATATTTATTTTTTAATTTTAAAGATACAGCAATAGATGCTCCTCCTCCTTTAACGCCATAAAAAAAATATTGTGATATTACAGGATTTGAAGTATATAAATTAAAAATAAATAAATAATCTAAAATATATATTTATTAAATAAATAAAAAAAGTCTAAATATAAAGATAATTCAACTGGACTATAATATCATGATAAATTTGTTTATGAGTATATTACTACTAATGTAACTAGACCTATGGTAGAGTAATTTTTGAGTTTAAGAAAGATTAATATTAATAATTGATATAAATAAAAATGTAAATACTAAAAATAAAATCCCTTTTAAAGATAAATATATATATTAAAAATATATTTTAATTAATATTTATTTTTAGTATAAATACAATTAAAATTTATATATTTTTTTATATTAAAATCCAATTGATTTTACATTTAACATTTAACTTAAATTTTTGAAAAATGTATGATAAATAATATATAAAATTTAACTAATATATATAATATGAAATTAATGTAAATTAAAAAAAAAATTATTAAAAAAGTTCTTTTATAAATAAACTTAGAAAAAACTTTAAAACAATAAATAAAATAATCAAAGTAAGTAAAATATATAAAATCCTGAATATATTTCTCTGAACTTTAAATTAGCAAAAATACATTGCTTAACATTATTATTCTATATTTTTATAAAAGAAATACTTTAATAGATATAGAAGAAAAAAAAAATAACAAATATGCCTATGTTCTACTAAAAGCATCAACAGATAGTAAGTAAATTTAAATGGCGATTTGATAAAATGATAAAATTTGCTTATGGGTATCTTTTTGATTAGTAAAATTATGTATTTTTATGCATTTTTTAAATTTTGCAATCTTTATATCTTTTTCAGGTTTTAATACATTAAATTAAGTAATAATATATATTGTTAGAAATAAAAGAGATTAATTATTTTTAATAAATTTATAAAATATTCTTAATTTAGTAACTGTGTGGTTTCATTATGATTAATTTTTTTAATTTATAGAAGGTATTTGAGGGTTTTTTTGATTTCTAGGATATTGATAGTATAGATATATATTTTTAGAGAAAAATATTCCCGAAAGTTTAGTAGAATAAAGAAAAAAAATTGTTAAACTATAGTTATTTAAATGGATTCTATAATATTCAATTAAATTATAAATTTAAAATTTATGATTATAAGTTGAAACGATAAAATTCTTTCTTATTTATTTAATGGGGAAGGAAAAAATACTTATAAGATAGATTTTTTTTTTACTTTAAATAATTACATTAGAAGACAATATAATTATTGATTATCAATAGAATTTAAAATAATTAATAATAATATCAAAAACACTAAATATTATTTATTTTTTATATAACTATTCATATATTTCTATTGTTTATTTTAATAACTCCTCCAAAATTTGGTACTGAATGAATTCATATTGAAAATCTTAAAAATATGTATTTAATGGCTTTTTATCTCGTCAATGGAAAATATATATACTTTTCGTTAGTCAGTTTTAGTTTATTTGGATGATAAAGTAAAATAACATTTTTATAAAGAATTATTAATTTGCTTTTTAAATTATAAACAGTACAATTTGATTATGAAGAAGAAGAGACGTTATATAATTTAGTAATTGATTTTGCTTTAGAAATGACTGAAATGTTTTAATTAATATTTTTTTTTGTGTTAATAAGTATATTAATTTGATAATTTTTGTTAAATTTAGACTTAGGCTTTTATTGATTTAAGCTTTATTCACTATAAAAATTGAATCAATTAATGTTTGAAGAAATTAGCGAGAACAAATAAAATTAGTTATATGAAAGAATAAAATAAAAGATAGAAAAAGTAGTAAAATATCTAAAAAGAATACTTAAGAAGCAACTAAGAGAAGACTTAACTATATATAAAAAAATAATGATGAAAAATCTAAAAAAATAAATATATAAAATAAAGTTAGAAGCATTAGATATATTAATTTTTTGATTTTATAATTACTAATGTTAAAAAGATAATAATAATATTAAATAAATAACATTTTAATTTTATTAATAAAATAATTATCTATAGATCTTTAAAAACTTTTTTAATATGTAATATTAGTTTAATATTCATAATAATATATTTTAAAAATTATAGTATTAATAATATTCATTTATAAAAATTATAAAATCCTAAAGCTATTAAAATAAAATTTAATAGTTAATTTAAATTATTTATTAAAAACATTAAAATTGTGATAAACATAAATATTTATTTAATATTTATAAATAAATATATTTTTAATATTGTTTTTATATTAATAATTTATAATTATAAAATTGATATAAATAAATATTTCAAATATTATAATATTTATTTCTTTAAAATATTTTTTATACAAATTTTAATATTAATTTAATTAATAAATTATTATTATTTTTTGTTTCCAAAAATAAATTATTATTTATTTTTATTATAGCATATTATATAAACTTTTAAATTAAAAATAATATATTTTAAGTTTATAAAAATACATTTTTATTTATAATTATTTTAAAAATAAAATATTTATTAATAAATTACAATTTTTTTTATTATATTACATAAAGTATTTATTATATTAAATAACAAATATAAAATAAATATTAAAATCAAAAGATAAATATAAATATATAAATATATATATAAATATATATATATATATATATATATATATATATATATATATATATATTATTTAAAATTAAAATAAATTTTTTTATTTTCATGTACTTTTAGTTTTAAATAAATTATCTGCACTGTATATATTAAATTAGTTTATTTTAATTTAATTTAATGAATTTTGTTTAAATATATAGCTATTTTCATTAATCATATTTAATTTAGATTATATTATATTTTATTATAATAGGTTTTAAGTGTTTATATTTTCAAATGCTTTTTAAGTTTTTGCTTATAATACATTTTGATTAAATTGTAAATTATTTTCATATATATTAAAATGATTATTATAATTTATTTATTATTATTATTATTATTATTATTATTATTATTATTATTATTATTATTATTATTATTATTATTATTAAAAATAATCTTTCTTTAAATAAATTTTGATTTTAAATTATTTAGATTATATTTAATTATTAGTTTTATTATTATTATTCATCATCAAGTTAGTTAAAAATATTTTATTAATTTTAATTTATTATTTGTACATTAAATATTTATTAATTATTATTTTGTATCCTTAATATTTGTTCATTTTAAGGATTTTAATTAAAATCTTGATAATAATTTTGATTTACTCTTAAAGTTAAAGTCTATTAATTTATATATTAATTTTGGTTTTATTATTAACTTATTTCTTGAAAATAATTATTATTGTTCTATTCAGGGACTATGAATATTTCTTACTGCATTTCTTCATTTTATTCTTCTAAATTAAAAATATAATTTTCGTCATTTTATGCTACTATTATTTGTTCAGAAAATGAAGAATTACTGCTTTCATCATCTAATAAAATATTCTAATTTTATATTAATGCTTGATATATGTTATAGTCTAGTTATTGCATTATTATTATTTAAATTTTTATTTATTAATATTATTAATTTAATTAATATATTATTTAATTAGAAATTATACTATCATAAATTTTATTTCTATAAATAAATTATATATATATATATATATTTTAAATTACTTAATTAACAAAATAATATTGAAAACTTAAATGACTAATAATATATTAAATTTTTTTTAAAATAATTTTAATAAATTATTTTAGATATAACTTTATTTTATTTTTTAAAAAATAAAATCTATTTTTTTAAAACTATTTAAAATATTTTTTATATTAATACAATTTTTTTATCATATTTATATTTTTATTTTATTATATATATATTAATTTATAAAAAATTTATTTAAATCATTTATATAAAGTATATTAATTAAAAGAAATAGCTAAAAATATTAAAAATAATAATATTTTTTGTTAATATATTTTTACAAATATTTAAATAAATTTATATTATAAAGAAGAAAAAAAAATATAAAATAATGAATTCTTAATAGAGAAATTAAGTAATAATATAATGTATTTTTCCTATTATTTATAATCTTAAATTCATTAATTTTATTCTTTAACTTTAATTTCTTCGATTTCAGTTTTTTTTTTTAATTATATTTATTAATATAACAATTTTAACAAAGCCCGCAGGCATATAATTTTTCATGTTTACAATTCCAAGGTTTTTTAGTTCTTCCATATTTATGATAGCAATTACTACACATTTTTTTGGCATAATGCTCATCTTCAGGATGCCCACATGTATTAATAATTTTTCTTTTTTTATTTTTTTAGGAGAAATATATTTTTGTATGTATATATATATATATATATTTACCGTCTTTTATAAATACCTTTTATTTTTTTAGGATTTTTATATTCTAAACATTCTTAAGAATCTGAATATTTATATACTTATTAAGCTTTTTATTTGGATAATAATAATGAATTAATAAGATTTTATTATTATTGTATTATCTATATTTTTTTGTTTTTTTTTTAGATATATAAATATATTTATTTTTATTTAAAGAATATAGTCATTTTTTTTATTCTTTACTATTTAATTAGCCAACCATTATTGTTATTCATCTAATTAGGTTTCTGGCAAAATTTCTATTTTTTTTATTTTTTTTATTTTTTTTAGAAAAAATAAAGTTAGATTATTTTATTATTAGTTACTCTATTGTGATTAGTTTTCTGTATCTGAATTGTGTTCATTTTTTTCTTATATATTTTATTAAAAGTTATTTATAAAATTAAAATTATAAGGTTTTGTAAGGTTATTATCTTAAGAAATGAACATTAAATCTATAATTATTTTATAATTATATAGTATTGGTATATAGGTTATTTAAAATATATATATATATACTTTAAGCCCCTGATAAAAAATTTTATAAGAAATTCATTCAAAATAGAATTTATTTTATTCTTTTTTTATTTATTTTAATAAATTAAAAAGATTATAAATGTCTTACATTTTAATGTTGTTATTAATATATTTTATATAAAATTGATTATATATAAATATTTTATTTATTTTTTCCCTATAAAAATTTAATAATATTATATAATTGTATTAATAATATTTTTTGTTTATATATATTAACTTAAAATAAATTAAATCATATTAAAATATTCATTTTCTAACATTTTAGATTTATCAAAATTAATAGATAAAAAGTCAAATCATAAATGATAAATAATTATTCTATTATAATCTTGATATTTTATCATATAATATATTTAATCAAAATTCTTTTATACTAATTACTATAGTTAATTAATCATTTATTTAATAAAAAAAATTATATAAATTTTTATTTTTTTAATAAAATAATTAATTTATTTTATAAAAATTTAAATGCATAATATTTAAACTCATATTAGATTATTCTAAGTTATTTTGATGCATACTTTTATAATATTTAAAGGGAATAGTTTTGATCTTTTTTATATATAACTGAACTATTTATAAAAAATAATTTAAAAGTTGAAATAATTTTATTATTTTAAAATTATAAAATATTTACAAATAAGTGTAAAAAAATGTTAGTTAAATGCAAATGAATAATAATAATTAATTTTAAATTATTCTATAATTTTAATTAATTGACTTATCATACAAATTTAATTTATATATCTGTTAAATTTAACCTATTTTATTAAAAAAAACTATTTATATTCTTACATCATATTTTTTATGAATTTTTATTTTATAATATTTATCTATATTTTATTTAATTTAATAATTTTCATATTAAAAAATTAACCTAGTGTTTTCTATTATATATTTTGCTATTAAAATATATAAATTAATTAATAAAAAATAAAATCAATTATTAATTTATATAAAAAAAAAATTATTATTTAAAAAATGAAATCTTAATTATTTTTTATATTAGCTTTATTTTCTAACCAATTTTATTGCTTGTATAAAGTAATCAAAATTGATATGTATACAGAATCTTTGTGTCCAGATACACATTAATTTATTTAAAATTCTCTTTCTAAAATCTTAAAATATAAAGACATTCCACATTTAGTAGATATTAATATTATTCCATATGGAAATGCAGAGCGTGATAAAAACAATATTATTAAATGTTAACATAATAATTAGGAATGTTATGGAAATATAGTTTAAACTTGCTCTATGAAATATATGGATGACAAATATTCAAAAATAAATATTTTTGTCTGTTTAGATACATATTTAAGTAAATTTAATACTTCTTTTGATAAAACTTTAGATTTTTGCGTCTTAAAATTAAAAATAAATAATAAAAATATAGAAAAAATAAAAAATTGTATTATAACAATGGAAGGCTAGGAACTAATTATAGAAAATGCTAAAAAAACAGAAATACTAAGTCCTTAAAAAAAACATATTCCTTGGATTGTTGTTAATGGAGTTTATGATAACAATAAAGAAGATTAAATATTATAGAATTTACATTTATTTGTTTGTAATAATTATATAGGAAATAGAAAGAAAATTGGATGTTTATAATGAAATTAATAAAAAAAATTATTTTTTATATTTACTAAAATATTTTTATAATTTTTTTTAATATAAACGAATATTTAATATAAAAAACATAATTTTATTATATAGATTTATAAATATGTTAAATTTTAATAAAATTTTAATAAAATTTTATTTATTATTACATAATAAATAAATTTTAATAATAATATTAATTTCTTTCTGCTAAATATATTGTATTTTTAATAAATATGTATTATATTATTGCAATGATTTTCAAATATTTTTTTTAATAAAATATTAGATAAATAGATATATTCATAAACATTGGTATATTATAAATAATTTAACTTTACTCTTTTTTTTTTAATTAACATTTTAGTATACAAATATTATTGCAAAGATATTGAAATATATAATATAAGTTATTTTTATAATACAATTGATTCAATAATTATGATTGAATAAAAGTTTTTTAATATTTTTTATATATACATTTAATTTTTGTATAATTTATGTATTTATGGGCAATAAAAAACTATAATTTATAAAAATATGTGAAAAAATTAATAGCATAAATATTAAAAAGTTAAATATAATATAATTAAGAATATTTTGAAAAGAAATATAATTTTAAAAAATATTATAATAATCTTATTAATTTTATAGATATAAATAATTTAATAGAGAATATTATTATATTATTATAAAATTAATAAATAATTATTATTTTATCTTTTTTATTTTTTATTTATGTAAGAAAATTATATTAATAATTATATACATTATAGATATTTATAATAATGTATATATATAATATTATTAATATAAAATAAAAAATAAATAAAAAAGAGAAATGAAATATATAAATATTAAATATTTATTGAAATAAAGTAATAAAAAATATATATGTATATTTAAATATTAAGATTTAATATAAATATTTATATTTTTTATATTTATATAAAAAAATTAATTATTATTTTATTATTTATATAACATTTTTTTTTTTAATATATTTTTTTTAATATTTTTTTTTTAATATCTTTTATATTTATTTCGAATTTATCCTTTTATTATTTCTTTTTAAAATATTTATTTTTTATAACTTTAATTTTTTTAAATATGTATCTAATCAAAAAATTATATAACATAATTTTTTTTTTCTCGAATATTATTTGAATTTTTACAATTTATATAAATTAACTTATATTATTTGTAATACATTTATGTATTTATAATAAATATAGATGATAATTTTTGATTAATAATGTTTCATTATTTTTTTTATAAATAATAAAAACTATTTTTAAATATAAAAAAATTAATTTTTATTAATTTTAACATAATATAAATATATATAAAAAAGTATTTTTATATTATAAATTATAGAAAAAAATAAATATATTACGATAAATTATTATATATTAAAAATAAATTATATGGAATAAAGCTAAATAATTATAAGACTAAGTTATGCATTTAAAATAAAAAAGCTAAATGATCTTTTAAAGTAAAAATTCTTTTTATTTTAGTAATAATTTTTTAATATATAAATTTAAATTATTTGAAAAGCATGTTGTTACGTAGTCAAAAAAGTAATTGAGATCACAATAATAGAAATTTTTAAAAAATTATAAACAATATAATATAATAAAGTTGATAAATTTAGATAATATGAAAATAAATTAAAAATAATTAATAAAGATATTAAATATAAAATTGTATAAATATAATTTATATATATAATTTTGTTTATATATTAATTTCTTTTTTTTATATTTATCTTATTTTTATTAATATTTATCATAAAAAAAGAATTAATTTATAATATTATAAAACTAAATTATATTAAATACTTTTATTTTAAATATTTTACTTATTATATTATATTTGTTTTTATTATTTTTTTAATTATGAAAAATACAATATTATCTAATTATATAGATTATTAAAGTATTAAAAAATATTTATATTAAAAAATATTTATATGTTAATGAATATAAGATATACTAATTTTTTAAATAAAAAATATCATAAATAAAAAGTTAAATTAAACTTTTTAGTCTTTTTATGAAAAAAGAAAAAAAAAAAAGTTATTTAAATTGTAAATAATTAAGAAATAAAACATTAATATATAAATCTTAAAGTAAAAATGATAAAAGCTAAAAATAAATAAATTAAATATTATTTGGAGAAAATAAAAAAAAATAAAAATAATTTTAATAAGTAAATCTAATATTTTAATATATAAATATATATTTTTATTTTTAATAATATTTTATATATAAAATATTTAATAATTATTTTTAATTATTTTGAATTTAAAAAAGTTTATGATCAAACTAAAAAATGAATATATATTGAAATTATATATACATTTAAACTATTTTAATTACATTTTTTATAAAAGTAAATAACATATAAAATAATAAGTTTTAAAAAAGAATTTGATTTAAATAAATGTGTATAAAATTTGATAATAATAATAAACAAATATGAAAAATAATTATTATAATAATAAAAGAATAAAAATATATATAATATATAGTTATTATTTATATAAACATATATATACATATATTATAATATTATATTTATATTTACTAAATATTTATTTTTTAAATTAATTTAATTAATTAATTTCTTAAAAATTTATATTTTTAATAATTACTTTTTTTATTTTTTTTATAAAAAAATATATTAATGACTGATTAACTAATTTTGAATATTAATAATTCTTTAAACATTAATTTATAAATAATATACAAAGTTATTCAGTAATCTTAATAATCTGAATTAATTATAGAATTTATAGGTAAAATACCTGAAATAACATACCAAAAACTCATAAATCACATATAAATAGTATATAATTATGTAAATTAAATAAAAATAATAATAAATAATAAATAAAGTTAAGTAATATAAAATCAGGTGATCCTTATTATAGTGTAATATTAAGATATCCCGAAATATTAAATTTAAAACCATTTGAATAAGAATATTATTTAAATTTAAATATTAAGGTAAAAATAAATAATATAAATAAAAAAAAAAAAACTAGAAAAAATACAACTATACATAAATTCCAACAACAGAATAAGAAATTCCCGAATTTAACAAATATATAGCATATCAATATTTTGATGAAAAGCCTTTACAATTAAAAAGCCAAAGCCGAATAATACTAGGAGGTACATTCGATCATTTACATAATGGACATCGAATATTGTTAAGTTCAGCTTTGATTTTATCAGATAATAGTCAAGAAATTACACTTGGGTTATGTAGTAGAGAAATGCTAAAGAATAAAAAAGGGAAAGAATTAATATAAAATTTTTTAGTAGGAAAAATAAAATTTTACATTTTTGTTAAATTTTCTCTTCTAATTCAATTAAAATCAATATTTTTTCTTTAAATGATCCTCTAGGGCCTTTAAAAAATGAAGATTTTGACGCGGTTATTGTCAGTTAGGAAACTAGAAAAAGTGTAGAAGAAAATAATACTGTTAGAGCTAAAAATGGTCTTTCTTAAATTGAAATTGTGGAAATTTAGTTAGTTTAAAATAATTAAGAGAATGGAAAGGTCAGTTCTACGGGTTTTAGGGAAATCTTAATGAAAAAAAATGATATTGGATTACTTTAATATAGCTTTTTGGAAGAAAAATGGTACTCTTTGTGTAAAAAAGAAGGTGTTTTGGAAGACAAAGGGGGTTTGTGGTTTGATTTTTTGAAGGAAATGTATAGTAAGGGGAAAAGGTTTTATCATAATCTAAAACATTTGGTTTTTATGTTGGAATTGTGTGATAGGATTAAGGTTTGGAACACTAGTTTGGTTTAGTTTGCTATTTTTTTTCATGATTTGGTGTATGAGGCAGATAGAGGGGATAATGAGGAAAAAAGTGCGGAGGTTTTTGAAGAATTCTGTAGTTAAAGTGGAATGGAAAATCAGGAATTAGTAAAATTAGTTAAGATTTTTATACTTTAAACGGCTAAGCATTGTGGTAGTTTGAATGAGTTTGATAATAAAGATGCTTTTGAAGATCTTTAGAGCTTTTTGGATATTGATTTAGCCATTCTAGGTAGTTAAGATGATGAGTATTAATAGTATAAGAAAGGAATAAGATTAGAATATTCACATTATGAGGATTTTGCTTATGCAAAAGGTAGAACATAGGTATTGGAAGGGTTTTTGGGTTAATAGAATATATTTAAAACTGAATATATGAGAAATTTCTTTGAAGAAAAAGCAAGGAAAAATATTTAAAAAGAAATTGAAGAATTAAAAAAATAAATTTAATGATTAATTTATTTTTTTAGTAAAAAAAAAAAAAAAAAAATATATTTTTTAAATAAATGATAAATTTATATTATAACACTTTTTTTGTTTATTTCTTTATATAAAATTATATATTGATTTAAATTAATTTTAATATCAATTATAATTAATTGTTTTTTTAATTTATGATTAATTGTAAAATTTCAAACAAACAAAAAATGAATAAATTTAATATAACAGTAAAATATAAAATGAATAAATATTATATAACAGAAAAATATAAAATAACATTTAAAAAACAATAAAATAATAGAAAAATTCTTTATAATGATATATAATATGATAGATATAAAATAAATATTTAAATAATATTAAGTAAATATAAAAAAAATTAAAAAAAGAAAGAAACCGAATTAAATTAAGAATTAATAAATTAAAATCTATTTATTTATATTATTTAGATAAATTAATAAATTATTTTAAAAAATTAATGTTAAAAATAATAAAAATATTCATAAAACAAAATATATTGTTAATTATAAATATTAATAAAAAATTAATAAAATTAAAAAGATACATAAAAAATATTTAAAATATATTTAAATATATAAATATATACATATATATTTAATTATATATTATTAATATTTTTTTTTTTCTATATATAAATATATATTATATTTTTATTATTTAATAGTTTTAATCATTATATGTAAAATATTATAATTTATTTATTTTTAAATAAATTTTTATTTTTATTTAATTATATGTTTTATATAAAATTTTAAATTAAGATAAATAATAATAAAAATAAAAATAAAAATTTGATTTTTTTATAAAATTATTATTATTTATAAAAAAATAATATATTTTTTAAATTAATAAATTATTATTTTATAATATTTTTGATAAAAAACAAAATAAAATAAATAAACATGGAAGAATTTAGAGGAAGATCTAGAGCTATATGTTTAAGCAACTAAGAAAAATAAAAAATTATAGATTAATAAAAAGAAGATGAATTAGAATAAATATAGTAAAAAAATTAATAACAAAATAAAAACTAAAATAATGATAAAAACGAAAAATGAAAAAAAAAATAAAAAAATTATAGAAATATATTATAATAGTATAAATATTTAAAATATATTTTATTATAATAAAAGTATGTATTAATAAATATATATATATATATATATATATATATATATATACTTATATATATATTTATATATATTTTTAAATCTTATACTCTTATATTATAAATAATTAATTTTTTATAATTATTTAATATAAAAATAGGTTAAGATAAAACTATTTTGTTTTCCGAAATCAATTTATTTAATTTTATTTTATTTTTCAATTTACTGTTCTAAGAATTATTATTTGTTAATAAAAATTATTAACTATAATCTAAAAATATAAAATAATAATTATTATTTTTATTATATATATAAAATTTATACATTATTTTTTTTAATTATATATTTAATTTTGTTTTTAATTATAATTATATTATTTTTAAGAATAAAATTATATTTATATATGATTGAATTATTATAATTGTAAGTTTTTATAATAATATTTTATTTAATTACTATAAATATATCATTATATATATTAATAGTAAGTATCTAAAAATTTTATTAAATTATTTCTATTATTTTATATTTTAGATTTATTTATAAACTCTGTTATTCAATTTTAAGATTAAAACATATTTAAATAAATATATTATTCATAATAAATTTATTACTAATTTTTTTAAAATACATTTAATTTATAATTTTTTTCTTTCGTTTTTAAATTATTTTTAATTTTTTCATAAAATTGTAAATAAATTTATTTAAAATTATTTTATTAAAAATAAAATTTGTTTAGAATAACATTTTTTTAGAAATTAAATGTCTAATTTTTTTTTAATATATGAAAAATATTTTTAGCTTAAATTCAGTTATTAATAATATATATTTAATTAATTATTTGAAAAAAATAAATAAAAATTAACTATAAAAAAAGTAATATATCTAACATAGAAATTTAAAGAAATTATAATGTAATAAAAATAGTAATATATATACAAAAATTATTTAATTTACTTTTTTGAAAGATATAATATAAACCTTAAAATTTTTAAATAAACATTTGATTTGATAATACTTATTAAATTTATAGTTTTTAGATTTTAAAAAATAATTGTTTTATTTGTATAAAATGAAAATATCATTATTATTTTTATTAATATAATTATTATTATTAAATTTATAATATTATTATTATTA